>NW_022995376.1:19950110-20105110 GCF_004354385.1 Drosophila innubila | reverse complement strand
GTTTGTTTCAAAATTCGGCCACGCCCCCTTTATCGCCCACAAATCGAAAAAAAATTTCATATCCAAATTATAAGAACAATTTAAAAGCTAGTGACACCAAATTTGGTATGTAGATTCCTCTATCTTGCAGGCAGGTCAAGTTTGATTCTTTATAGAGCCTGTCCAAAGTTGGTTCAAATCGGACCACTATATCATATAGCTATAGGACCGATCGGACGAAAATCAAGTCTTAGTAAGAAAAACTTTTTTCCATTATTAGTTTTTGCCAAAGTAAGTACGGGGTTTCCGACAGTCAACTATGCTCGACTGTAGCACCGGCCGACTAGTTTATCATTTAATTGTCGTGTTAACTTGGAGCGATCTAAAATCAGTAGTTTACCAAAAAGCCACAGTAGATTTGTAAGCTCTTAAACTCATCATTGATTTTCAGAAGAATTCGTTGTCATATTCAATTGAATTTATTATTAGAAATAAGAAGTCAGGTTATATTTAAATCCTGCAGTTCTCTTGGTATCAGGAACTTTAATAAGCCCTATGTTGACTCTACTTATTGTTACAAAGCCGAACAGGGCATTTGCTTAGTTGCTCATCCTGTCAGCTCAATTATGTGTGCACATTCCACTGTATAAGAGTGTGTCTCGACCTTTTCGCATTGTTAGCCAAGTGCAGACTGCATTCTGCTCCAAATTGTGAAACTACTGCGGTTCCATGACCATTACTCTTCTAGGTGGCTCATTTTATTTATGTTGCCGCTCAACGGCCAGCAAAGGTTCTACTGTGACTCTATCCTGCTCACCCCTTTTCCCTTTCAACTTCATCCCAATTTATCATAGGCAGTGGCACTTGGCTTTTAACAGACACACACATTTGCACACACATTTGCACCTTTTGTTGGCCAAGCGAAATGAAACCCAAATTTGAACATAGAGGAGTCACCCTTTGATGTGGTTCTATTGTTGCTGCTATTGTGGGCTTTGTGGTTTCAACGGCAGACTAAAGCTCTATATCCTCTGGAACAGTGAATCGGTTCCTCTCTCATTTTTCCATTTTAGTTGCCATGTGTATAACCTTCTAGAGTCAAGCTGTAAATATTCAGCTTATACACAAGGCTCATAAATTCATTTCATAATTGGCATCAAACTGGAAGTTGTTTCGTTTCGACGTATTGCTTCTAAGGGGAATTTAAGGAGTTGTTGGATTTGCTTCTCGGACTTATAGAGTAAATCCAATTTCCTGCACAGAGTGAAAAAGTTATGAAAAGATTGCAAATAAGAGATATTGAAATTATTGCATGTAAACTATAAGTTTAGAAATATAACTTGACCTTTAACTAGCCAGGGATCTTTTAATTTCTTTATTAATAGTTCAATATTTCTTTTTTTGTTATGTTCGATACATTTTATTTAATCAAAATCTTCAAAAATAAGTTGGAAGTAAAAAGAAGCGTATACTTAATGTTTCTCATATTTTCCCCCTATAAATTTGTTTCTTATAATTAATTCCACCTTGGTGCTCATTTACATCCTAAATTGAAACTTAGATGATGGTATGTTATTAGCATATTAAGGTAAATCTCTTAGTGGCTCAGTCAATCATTTCATCATCCGGATCATGAAGATTTTCATGTAGAGCTACGAAAGCCAATTGTTGTAGCACAGCTTCGTTTCCAGATAATTATCGACAGCTGTATTAACAACAATAATGTGGTTAAAGCACAAATTTCGTGGAATTATTTAAGGCGCTTAGTAGAACAGTTTCCCCCCTGCAGTGCAATTTATGGAGTGCTCGCTGTGCATGCGTTTCACATGAGGCAATTTGCATAAATTAGCACCAATATATTGCCACGCCCAGTTCGCCCTCCTCTGTCTGCTGTTTATGTTTATTGTGCGCTTTTGGACGACGCTCATTACGGGAAAACCAGAAAGCACGGAAAGTGAAGAGGGAGCATTGTACGATTCAAAAGTTTAGCTCAAAAATGGCAACATAATTTTTGGGACTATTTGAAATATTTGAACTATGCGCATTTGTTCCATGTATTGCACCACTTGCAAATGCAGAATGTGAGTGGGCGTGGCACGGTGACATGGGCGTATGCCTTGTGTCCAATTGTTGCCACAATGCCACAGTTTTTGCAGTTCGCATATTTTGGGTTTTTGTTTTCGGGATTATCGAGATAAATGATTTTTGGTCAGGTTTGAATAGTTGGTTTCTATTACTAGCATTGGCACCTTAATCCAATTTGTTTTTATATGTATTTATTATATTTGCGTTTATTTTGATAAAATTGTCTATTTTTCAAAAAGGATTTTTTTCGCTACATTAATCATACGCACTGTAAAATATTTTACATAATTTACGCATAATTTTATATTAATCATACGCACTGTGGAATACTTCAACTGACTAGTTGTTTGTTTCTTTTTTCTTTCAAAAGAACCTGCTTGTATTTTTGAATTTAATGAACATTCTTTTTATTTTTATGAATTTCTTTCCACTGGTAAAAATATGTTTATGCATAAATTATACGCCGTGTGGAGCACTTGACTACAGATGATCTTTGTGTATATTTTTCTGTTTTTGACTTTATAAAAACTCTACATTCCTTTACAAGTCGTTACAAGCAAAAGCTTCTTCGTGTTGCTTTGCACTGCGTCAATCATACGCCCTGTGCCCACTTTAACAGAACTGGTCTCTCTATCCTTCACTTCCTTCTTTGCTGACTACTCAAAGGACTTGTTTTGCTTTCCGATTCAATGGAAATGGTTCTTTTTTCCAGCTTAGCTCCCATTTACCTGTGAGTAAATAAGGAGTCAGCAGTCATTATCAGCAAGGGAAGTTCTAGTAGATAACAAATTGTCAGCACGTGCTTTGACGCGATGCCAAGCCAGTTGGTGAGTCAGCCAGACTGTCAATCATTTCAATCACTTGCTCTTTGTAGATATTTACAGCTGATTCAACAAGCATAAAAATAAATAAACAGAACTCTGAGTAAAATCAAAAACAAATCATGCGGCAGGCAAAAGCAAATTGCTCGATTGGCAAAGTCGAAAGTCGTTTACTGCTGCTTCGCTTCCAATGCAATTAGTAACATGAATGGCCAATTAATAATTATTGAATAGTTGTTGTTGTTGTTTTGCTGCTTTTGTTGTTGTTCAATGGCACTTGATCGTCAATGTTTGCATGCAGCCATCTGTGTTATTTATTCATTTAATTATGATAGTTGGCCAAGTTTGTATACTGAACAATAATCGATATTAAGTACCTAAAGGGTGGAATATAGACAACAACAGTTTGCGGTCACTGTAAGTGGATGTGAAAAATTATTATTTTTATAGTTGCGCTTATATTATTATTATTTCTTTCTTTGAAGTATCCAAATCTGTGGCTAAATCTGTACTAAAAATTTATAAATCTATTTTATCATTAAGTTAATACCCATATATATTTATACATAAAGATATAGAAATAAACAAAAGAACTTGCGTTATAGATTTTTACCTAAAATAAAACTTAAAGTATTTAAAGACTATTTATTTAATAGAAATGTCCTATTAAATTTTGTTGTGCAATTCATCTACATAGTAACAATGTCTGATGTCAATTTTGACAATATTTTTTAAAAGATAGCAAAAGATGATTTGTTTTATTTGGATTTGCTTTTGTTGAGGCTTGCAAGAATGTTTTTCCAATCATATTTTCATTTTGAATTTTAATTAATTTTTTTTGTTATTGCAGCTATTTGTCATTGTTATTGTGTTTATCGTGTTGGACATTGAACAATTTTCAATATTTGCAGCCATGACCCTCCCATTTCTCCTATTTGTTGTTCCATTAATTTCATAAGTTCATTTAAGCAGAAGCAATGAAAATATGATGGACTCGTACAATGCCAATTTAAATTGATTGCTCTTCAAGTGGCTAGGAAAAGGAAGTTGGCTGGGATGGAAATGAGTCAGGCACAGGCGCTAAACCAGGCCAGACAATCCCCAGGGGTGCACAGACGCCTGTGTACATATCTATGCAAGTACTTATCAATGATGTATTGACGTTCAATTAACACTAAATCGTGCAATTAATTAATTGATATTTTTTCTGTGCAGCCCCCATAGCTTTTATATATCTGATATACATAATTGTGTGAGTACTTATTTCGATACTCTGTATATGCTACATTTTATGGGTATAACAACGTAACCAAATTAATGTAGACATTTGCTGAGCTTGCTCTGATTAGCATATATTGAAATAAGGAAATGCCTAAAATAAGGGGTATCCCTTAGTCAATAATTTATTCATTTCTTCTCTATTCGTTCTGTAGCGAAAGTCCAATCAATAACCTCTAGGTTGAGGTTATCGTTTCAGCATTTCAGTTACTTCGTGAGGGGTGTTTTGGTCACATCCGTTTGTTTCATGGGGCAATCATTCATTTCGTCATTGGGTCGCTAATTGAATTGCAAAACGAAATTTATCCCATGACTCATAGGATAATACTGGAGAGTATTTATGCATTTCATATGGCAATTAATCGAGTTCAATTCTGTAGAAGTATATGTCGAATTTAATACCGTCTAGTTTTTTACAAATTGGTGGATCTGTGATTGATTATCTATTTAATATAGGTTGTAGGTTTTCCGGTAAATAATCTTTATGTACAAATAGAGTGACGGATTAATTGACACTCAAATCAGAGTTAATTTTGTAAGGCGTAGCCGAATAATGTGCAGTACTATAGTTAGTGGACGTCTTGAAATAGTTTTCCATCATACAGGAAAAATTAATGGAGTATTTTTCAGTATTAAGAAAATATATACATATTACAGACCCTAACAGGCCCTATTTTTTATTTGGGCTAAGAAAGCTTGCTTATTATTAATACAAAGAGATTGCTCATGGTGAATATTTTCAATAGATACCATAGATTATTATTACGATTTGCCCCAGACAATTTGCTATTTTATTTTGTAATGCTGTTGTTATCCTTTTGTTCATTATGTTCATATTTTTTTTACAATTCTGTTTTGTGGGTAACAGTATAGCTGACTTTTTTATTGTTGCTTATTCCATTGTTGTCGTTGCTTCCCTTTTGTCGTCATTAACGTCAGCCTGGCGTTGTTTAATTTGGACATTAATCATGCTGGTGGGAAAGAGAGGAGAAGGACAGATCCAGGCGTAACTAGATATACATAAATGCAATGTGCAACAATGGGTGGGGCTAAAACGCCTGGCGACAACTTGATAAAAAAGTTGTGGCAAGTTTTGAGGATAAAGAAAAATACAAGTATTGCTAAACTTGTTGTTGTGCACAATGGGAGGGAAGGGGGAGCTATATTACAGGAGAATATGTATTGTACCAGCTGATGCAACCAGAGCTTTTCTATGCTAATAGTGTCATTAAAATAATTTCTACTGGGTGTGAATATGCCAAAACCGATCAACTATTCGGGAAGAGTTTTGAAATAGAGTTTGTGGGTTAAGCTAATACAAATAAAACTTTTGCACATACAGTTTTTAACTAAAATTTTTCAATGTAAAATCCAATATCTTTTAAACTGTTATGACAGTGATTTAATAGAATTTTTTTGTATTTTTCCATTACCATTTTCTCGTTGCCTATTTCCCATTTTCTATTTCACTTTCTTACTATAGTTTCTCTTAGCACTTTTAAGTCAAGTTTGCTTACTTTCAGTTTGTTTTGCATTTTTAACCTAGCCACAACTGTGGACTTTTATGAACAATTTGTTGACACTCTAGTAGCACACAGCAGTATCTAACACCTGCTGGCATATATTCTAGCCTCCTCGCCAGCTATAGCTTCCCATTTTGTTACTAATTGACAGTCCGGTTGGGTGCTGATTTCTCATTAGTTTCCATTACTTCTGATTGCTTGTACATCGTCTATCATCATGTGGGAGTCTTGGGGTCTGGATGATTCATTCGCTCATTAGTTTTGTGCTCGACAAGTAGGCCAACTACAGTCGGCCATGAAAGTTCACGGCTGCATTTCATCATCATGCACAGTCAATCTCAATTCTCTTTAATTCTGCATCCTTTCGGCCTTTATTCGAGGATGCATCATCGCAGTGACTGCATTTCAATTCCCATTTACGACTCAAAACAAGTTGAAGTACGTGTATCTCAACATGCTTATCTTAACTCAAGTAGAGTATCATTGGCAATGCCAACTACCAACTTCCAGTTACCACTTGATACTTGCTCCTTGCCCCATTTGAATCTCTCGTTTATAGCTCGGTTTAAAGGTCTCCTCGTAATTAATTGCAAAAGTTTTCTGCTATGGGGGAAATTGTTGAAAGTTTTCATCAGCTTTGGATATCTCATTAAGTGCTTAAAGGGAGCAGCCGTTAAATAAATGATGAGCACCCAAAGTCCTGAGTTGCCAATTATCACGAATAAGGACTTAAATAGTTAACATTATTGAGCTATAGTTTGACTTATGAAAAAAATTCATTTTCATTCATTCAGTTGGTTTCTGTTACTTTCAATTTCTCTACTTCAGATATGAATAGATTTCTCTACAGTTTGTATTTGATGAATTTTCAAATCGTTTAATTTTTACCAATTTTAAATATTGTTAATTATATTTATATGGTTACATTTTAACTGGACTGTGTGGTTTTAAATGTTATTTAACAATGAATTTTCCACATTTTTGTATTTCGTAAAAAATAGTATTAGTTAATTTGATCCCATTTTCTATTAGAATGTGTATATTCCTTTTCATTTTATGTGTTTTATTACCCGGTTTTTAAAAGTACTATAATTTGTTTTCAACTGTAGCCATTGTTTAACACTTCTTTCAGTATATCCATTAGAACCCATCAGATTCTATCAATCTGCCAATCTGTCCTTTTGACTGGAATGAAAGTTCTGTCACTTTATTTCTTGACTCTAATAGTTCAACTGTTTTCGAAGTGAGGGTGGAGAGGAGGTTTGCACGTTAAGTCATGCATTTCCTTCTACCCTTTTAAAGCCCTTTCAGAGGGCAACATGACACTGTTACAAAATCTGTATAAATTTTGGGAAGGCGAGTCTATAAATATAAATTTGGTGTTGCTGTACTTATTTGCAAATATCTCAAACAATTTCAACAGTTTAAAATTATGAGGTGCCTTTCATATTCGAATTAAGTTCTTAGTAGCTAATATTTAAAAAATTATTCGTAAAACGAATTTAATTTGGGAAAAATATTTTTCAGCAAGTTCAAATTGTAAGCAATTTAAAAGATATTTGGATGCCTTTTTAATGGAACTCGAACCCTAACAATATGGAAGAGTATTCAATCTTCCCAATGAAATTCACTTTTTTTTTGTTTTCGGGGTTTTGTTTTCGATTGGCACCGATTTGGCCGTTGTCTTTTTGTCTTATACTTTTTATCACTTCATTTGCACTGAAATGTCAATGTCGTTTGCTTCTTTTGTCATGTGCTAAGTCGTTCTGTGTATGTTTTGGCTCAAAAAGCGTAACCGAATGGCAGCCAGTCAGCCGTACAGGAAGGAAACAGTTTGGCAGAAAAAAAACAATAGGGGCTGAGGGTCGACTCGACTGAGTGGAGATCCTGCCTGAAGTTGAAAGGAATCTCACTGACAAATTACACGCGTAGCAGCTGCTGATTGCTTCGTTTGGTTTTGACCCGCTTTTTTGTTACTTTTCCCGGACACATTTCCATTTAACATCCATCAGCCAAAGTCAGTCAGACTGCTAGGATCTGCAGGTTCGAAGGATTTCTACCCAAAAAAAAACATGCTATTTTTACGATTCAAGAGTTCATCGACTCAAATTCAATACCTTCTGCTCAGATTTAGTATAACCCGCAGATAACTTTCCGTTTTTGCCTCCTCATGCAACAGTTATAAATTGCTAATACAAATTGTTGCTCTTCGATAAATTCCAATGAAGAGAACCCATTCAAAATGTGATTTGTTTTATAAGTCCAATCCTTCTGCGAAAAGATATAAATGTATCTAATGCTTACCATTCTTAGGCGACTACAGCTGTCGTCTTGGGAGAAAGCCCATGGCGGGCTTGGGATGCGGTTGGCATCTGAACAATTCACAAATGGCACGCACTTTTTTTTTGAGGTTCTCTAAATATTTGGCGAACGAATTGCTTTTTTTTTTTTAAGATTTCTTGAATTTACCGAATTTATTTCTGTTATTTTTCACTGTCTAAATTATTTGTGCTGCTGCCTGCGAAAAATTATTTGTTTATTTGTGCGCTGCGCTTTGCTAATTTGTATTTCACGCTGCCAGCGTCGCAGTCAGCAATCGGCAATTGGCAGTCGTCGCAGAAGTCGTGCTGTTGCTTTTGTGCGCTGCGTTGCGTTCGGATCTATGCTGCGGTGCTGCCAACGTCAACTGCACGTTTCAGCTTTGTTTTGCATACTGTGCGCCGCATTTGCCGGCGAATGTTGTTGTGCTGCATGTGACGCCTACGAATGCAGAGCTCTGCTGACCCGAGGGAAGTTCGTGCATGCTCGGCAAATTGGCTACATGTGTGAGTGTGTGTTTGTGATTGGGTTGTTGCTACTGCTTGCATGCCACACATTGCAATTTTCACTGAGAGAAATAATCGTGTGGTCCCGTGGCTCAGCTGTTAGAGTCGCCGACCTGTCACATAACTAGAACTACAGTTTGAAAAATAACTGTGTTCGAACCCTGCCATGTTAAAAATCTGTAACTTAACTGTTCTGCTAATTCTTGCACTGAATATGCTTCAAGTAGCATGAAGCGTGCTCATAGTAATTATAAAACGTATGAAAAAAAAGGAAAAAAATCAAGCAGTTGGTCGAACTGCATTAACAGTTGGCAAGGTGTGCGATCGCACAATGCGTCAAAGTAAGCAGTGCAATGTCTTTGCACTGCTTACAATGCGTTTTTGGAAACACTGAAAGCTGACTTTCATTTCTTGATTGGTAACTTCTCTTGAGTTTTTATTCATATTTCTGTTATCTTTTTTTCAGTGTAGCCATATGCTTGCCGCTCTCTCGTTTGTCGCTCTCTTATACTAATTTACTTCGTATACATATAAGCACAAATTTGCCGGCAAACTTTCACTTTCGCTTGCAGTTTGACTGTTAATGTTAAGCTTAACAGTGGCCTGTTAGCCGGCTACAGCAGCACTGTTAGTTTTGTGGGCCATTTGTTGATTGCACATTTCAAACACTGATTAGCTGCAAATTGATTAGATTTAAATACAATTTGCTTGAGTTGATTGCAAACTGCCTTGGGACGTATTAGTCTGATTGGAGCTCATATTAAATATTCACATATTCTATGTTTAAGCGCATTAATATAAGTATGATTTTCATGTTTGCGAAATCTGATATAATCATTAGAGTGGGTCAATTTTTTTTTCTCAACAAGGCTTTGAAAAGCGTAATATAAAATGAATTCTAAGAAGAACTGCCCAAGAAACCATGGGTCTAAAATCAATATCAAGCTTCCACTTTTTACGTAGAAGTTATTCTTGTTTTTTATATGGGTAATTGTCTGTTAGATGGAACTTATCTCAAAAGAAAATAAAAATATACCCAGATGGAGGCCGAATTATGATGAATTTAGAAATAAGAATCAGTTGGCGGTCTTAACTAGTTTTTTTTAAATTGAATTTTAAACAAAAGCACTTTTCTTAAGTTTCTTAGAAGATTCAATAAAAAATTTAGAGAGTTTCGTTTCAAAGTCAATAAAAAATATGCAACTTATTTTTTAGCTTTGAAATTGCGATGATTTTTATGCGCTAAAGGGTTTTTCTGACATTGAACTAAAAGTTATAGTTGGACAGAAGAAGACCGGAGCAAAAAGAGCAGAGAAATGTTGAGATTCAAGCAACAACAGCCAAAGAGAGATGGAGGAAAAAGTAGAGTAGAAAAAGGAGTGAAAATATGGCAACTGTCCTTTGAGCTACGTCTTAGTTTGCCTTTTAAGGAAAACTTTTAATCCTTCTGCTTCCGCCACTTTTTGCTTGCTCGGAGCTTGGTAAATTTGCCATTCCCTCTATTACTATTTCGAAAGCCTTAAACACTGACACTGAAAAGTGCTTAAATTACACTGGTAACTCAACGGTCTCTAAGCTATTTGTTGTGTTGACTCAAAAGAATTCAGAAAAAGCCTGGGACTCGACTCGACCCAGCTCGGTCTAGTTCCGTTTTTGGCCACGTTCCAGTGAAATTAAAAACTTTAATTGAATAACAGCCGCAACTGGCTTGGCAACTGTTATCAATGCAAATTAAATTGAAAATGTTTTCATTTTCGCCCCGCAAATTTGCTAAATGTCTTTTATTGAATTCGCTCACGAGTTGAGTTAATGGTAGAAAATGTTTGACGCTTTCAACATTTTTCTATTTGAGCTTAGCGGCTATTTTCTGATTAATCAATTTGTGTGCAACCCGACAATATTAATTAACGAATTGCACAACTCTGAGGTTTGTTTTTAAAAACCTTACCAAATTCTGCAGGAAATGAAGATAAAGGAAATGTTTATCGTTTGCTTAACATTAAATTACACTAGAGCTTTATTTAAATTATTCAAAATACCACCACAAATCAGAGAGATTAGGAGGGAGAGAACACAATGAAAAGACTTGAATAAAGACTGGGTAAATGTTTGACTCGAGAAAGTTGTTGATAATTTCCAAAAGTTTTGCGAGGTTTTTGACGCGTCTGAGTTTTCAGACAAGGGCTTCTTAGAGTCGTCACCATTTGGGTCATATGAGATACAGCTTTTTTTTATTTCAGCTGGATCTGGCATTCATAACAAAGTTTTCAGCAACTTTTCTGATAAATTCACTTTACAAACTGTTTGGCTAAGCCTCCACAACCAAGTTGTCGTTGTTCTTTTAGATTTTTGGATTTACATCTCATAAATATGATTGAAAAATAATTAACTGAAAAACCTCAATTAACAATTTTAATGACTTGCTTATGCAAATAACAGAATTATCATCTATCTGTGGTCCACACCTCCTTAATTATAATTGCATTTGACCGACCATCTAATTAAGAGTCAGGTGACTAGTTTTTGGGTTATCTAATGGACTGACAAAAACGTGAAATTTAAATATTTCTAAAATATACGCTCTTAATAGATTGTAAACGATTATACTAAAAAGATTATTAATGTGGCAACTGTAAACTGTTTTATATGTATTTATGCCATGTTTTAATTATTTTTACACTTTTCGTTGTCAGTGCCCACACACTGAATTTATGTTCCGCCAATTGAATATATAAACTACCGGGAATATATAAATTTTTGCTTGACGAAGATTAAATACTCTCAAAGTTTTTAAAATATATTTTAAGCTAGTTGTTGGCAAATTCAAATTCACTAGTATTTTCTGTGACACTACTGAATATATTTTAATATAAGATATACTATTGGAATATGCTGAGTTTGATTCAAACATATAGAAAAGCTTTAAATTTGTTTTAAAAAAACTTTAATTACAATAATATATTTTTAATATATGTAGGTAAAAAACTAGTCGGCCGGTGCTACAGTCGAGCATACTCGACTGTCGGAGACCCCGTACTTACTATCCAAAATCAGTCACTTCTAAAAACTAAATAATATTTAAGATTACCATAAACTCTTATATATTAAATTTGTCGCCGCTCGAATTTGCTTCCGATATAATTAATTAACACTATTTAATAACACTAGTCACACTAATTATCTTAAAATGGAACACTTGGTAGCACAACAAAATCAAATTTCAAAATCACTTGTACACAGCGCGCACAAAAGAGTTGAAAAAGAGTCAGTTTAAAGTCAAATAGACATACATATGCATTAATCATTAGGAAGAGCAGGACATCCATATGTGCAATTCAAAAATCTGTTAAGTGCACACATACATACATATGTTGCCACGCGCCAAAACAAAAGAAGTTTTTAGCTAAGCATTCATATATATAAACATGCGTTTATGCATATTTGGCTATGTTAATCATAAGTGAAACCTTAACAGAGAATAAATTAAAACTGCATGTTAAACATGCTAAATGTTAAATCAAATAGTAAAATAATTGAAAACCAAAAAAAGACAAATTTACTAAAAACATAAATTTACACAGTAAATTTATAATAAACATGAAATTAACATAGAATTTTAACTTAAATGAATTAAAATTATTTAAATGAAATTTTTAAACATGTATTCAATATTAAATGTCAGTATAACATTTATAAATAACAATTTCAATAAATTGTAAAAATTAAAAAAAAAAAAAGCTTAAATTCAGCTGGAAAAAAGTTGTTCCCGCCGGAATCGAACCCGACAAAATTGCAAAAATTTTCAAAGACAAGGCTCAAAGTGTTGAGCCACTCTCACTTATGTCTTTATCCTCCTAAATGGCCATATTGCTTGTTTTAGTGCTCAATTAAAAAGTAAAAGAAATAATTTATATTTTAACATTTAATGTTAATATTACATTTTAAATAAGCACTGAGTTTGTTTTAATATAAAATGAAATTGAATTCGAACATAAATAATTTAAAAATCTTTCGCCCACGGCAGGACTCGAACCCACGAGCACTGTCCGACTCCGCGACTCAGTACACTGCGCCACCGAAGCTCACGTCTGAATGGACGCCAATTTGTTATATAATATGTTAATATAAATTTTTTGTTTTATCAAGATATTCAAGTTTTAATTACTGCCAACGCGCCATCAACGAATTTAACAGCAAAATTTATTATTTGAATATCTTCGCTATTTACTGTGCGATCAGAATGAAATTTTCAGCAAAAATTTAGGACAATTATATCTTCATCTGTGCAAAATCTGGAATTTCTGGCTTTCAAAATGCTCTTATAATTTGGATATGAAATTTTCAATGTCGATTTGCAGGCGGTTAAGGGGGCGTGGCTGATTTTTGAAACAAACTTGATCTGCCTGCAGTATAGAGGAACCTACATACCAAGTTTGGTGTCTCTAGCTCTTACAGTCTCCGAGATCTAGGTGTTCATACAGACAGACAGACAGACAGACAGACGGACAGACAGACAGACGGACATTGCTATATCGACTCGACTATTGATGCTGATCAAGAATATATATACTTTATAGGGTCTGCCACGCCTCCTTCTACCTGTTACGCACATATTCGGTAAAACAAACCCAATAGACCCCTGTACTTTTTTTAAGTACGGGGTCTAATAATAAATATTTAAGCTTTTCTTATTAGCATTTTGTAGGATTTCAAAAAAAACATGATGTTTTTATTAAGGTGCAGTTTTTAACTGATTTAACTGATTGATCGGAATACTGACATAAATAAGCAACTGTAAAATTTTAAAAAGTTTAGACTATACACTGCAGAGTATACAAAATGTATATTACGAATACAAATAAAGATGCGTAATAATATCGGGCCATAATATGAGCGTGTATATATGTTTACTATAATTTATGAGGGAAAATACTTAATTATAGACTGTATTCGCACTCAAACTCATAGTTGTACATACATTAATTAATAGTTGGCACGACATGAAAAATGCATGTCGTATCGTATATAAAGTATTTAGTAGGTGTTTAGTGTACCGCTCGACATTTATGTCGACAGTTAATAATTGAGTCGTGCGCATTTTATAAATTTCGGAAATTGTGTTAAATTAAAATTTGACTAAGGGCGTAATTGAATGCTGAGCTTTTGATTTTATGCGTGTGCTAAAAATATGAAATTACACATAGAGTTTTAGTGGTTGACTCTTTAGGTTTGTCAATCCAAAAATGCGTGATATTGTCTCGTTGTTACTCGCTGCAAATGCAAATGCAACTGCAACTGCTGCATGTGAGTGGGACATAAGACTGAATACGAGTATGAGTATGAGTTTGAATCTTAGATGGATGTGTGTATTCAGTCTGTGCCGTTGTCTGTCAAAAGTGATTGACATGCACAAGTGAATGCTTCTCTTGTGCTCTGCGAGCTGCCAAATGAATGCTGACCGAAATGCGGTTACATGAGGCAAAGGGGTACAAAAAAGAAAGGGGGAGGAGGGGTATAGCCATATCCAAGCCCGCCCACCCGGCAACCATAGAGAGCACGTCAAGTGATTTGCATTTGCCCGTTCACATGCATCTCACTTTCGTCTTTTGGGGGCGGTTCATTGGACTGCCTCTGTGCTCGATTATGTAGTGTGGTGCAAAGTGGTACTGTGTGTGGTTTGGTCAGGTCTAGTGACCCGACTGTCCCAGCACTTTGCGTTTTTCATTTAAGTGCCTGTGGATATGTGGGCTGTATCCCCACCATGAGCAAATATTAAATTCTTGTTTGCATGGAGGTCTGGCATTCCCTGAGCTATTTCTCGCTATTTCTTCATATAGTATAAATTCAACCAGTTCCAGAATGATGAGTCATGCCACATAAATCACCAAAAACTCACTTGTCAATATTTATTTTATTTCACATTACTTTAAGCAAACAGAGCGTGAATGACAGTGTCATTGGCCTGCCTTTTACAATATATCAGCTTATAGAGAGTAGCAGATTTCTAGGAAACTCTTACGAAATGAATGTGTAGAATACGGTTCCACTTGTAGCTATTACTACTGTAGCTTTTGCACAATTCCCCAAATAGCATTAGGAAGGGGAACTGATTGCTTGTTCGATTGCATAAATCGCAAGTTGAGCATGTTAAGCGGGTTTTACACTAATGCGTGAAGAATTCGTTTCAATCACTTAAAATGTCGCTTAAGTATAAGTATGCTAAAGGTTAAGTTAAGAAACCAACTAAGCAATCTTCTTTTAACTCGTCTTTTTTGAAAATTTGAACAACAGTCTTGAACATAATTCACAAAGCTTCATAACAAAATCACATCTTGAGAATGCATTCTTTAAAGAAAGTTCATCTTCTTTTTTGTACTTTTCCCGACTTAAATGTTAACCTCAACTTCTCCTGACTGACATAAATTGTACGCCATTGCTCTTGAAAAATGCCAAGCGTTGCAGTTGAGCCCGCAGCCCCAACAATTGCGGCAGGGTTGCCACCTAAACCCCAAAACCTCTATCAAACTCGCATGCACTTAAAAATTCATTTGCTTTATGCGTATGTGTGTGTGTGTGTTTGTGTGTGTGCTTGAATATTTGTTAAGGGGGAAGGATATGAGAGTGAAACGAAACTTTTTCATAATTTCGTGTCAAGTTAAAGTTTGAAGTGAGTGCAAGAACATGCTCTCTCTCTTTCTCTTTCTCTTTCTAACTTAAGTTTCTTGAATTCTCATCGCTTGTATAAGTTGGTGTTCTTTAAAGAATTTCCAGTGTTTTATCTAGTGTTGAGAGTATTTTGTTTTCTATTTTTCTCCAATTTAATTGAACATTGTTTACGACTGTTTTTTAAATTATGCTTCAAAGTCAATATTACTCACTAATGTATATAAAGTAAGCACATTTCAAGTAGAGAATATTAATTTTTTTATTTTTATTTATTTATTTATTATTTTTTATTTTTTTAATTTAATGATGTTAATAGAGTATGTAAGTTTCGATGCGTTCGCATACCTTTTACTCGTTTTTGTTTATTGTACGCCAAAGCTTTTCCAAAATTTGCACTGCATACTTTTGGGCTCTCGAATGAAATCACGCATACGACGTGTACGCCATTGAACCTTCAACTTTTGCAGGCAGTCTCTGAATGAATTTCGTATGAATTTTATGAGCTGCCAGCAGATTGTTAATTGCTCCTAATGCGAATGCTTAGCCAAGCGTAACTCAAGCACCTCAGTCCGAGCTCCAGACCCAGACCCAGACCCAAATACAGTTTTATCCCGATGTTTGAGCCGTGTTGTCATGACCCGCCCAACTGGCAACGTTCAACGACAGACACATGTCAAATATTTCGGATAACGACTTTTTGTGAGCCTTGTCCGCTCCAAGGCATTATAATTGAGCGCTTTATGGTGTCCTCCTTCTCATATTCCTGCTCTTGTTGGGTTCATTTGTCTGTTCGGCGACGCACGCGTCTGGTTTTTGTGGCTTTGGTTTTTCCGTGCAATTAGAATAGCATTTTTATTCTTCATTTTTTAGTGTCCACTTTTTTATATTTTATTTTGTTGCTTTTTGGAAAAGTTTTTTAATGAGCATTAGCATTTTTGCACTGTGCAGCACTTTGTTGCCAGAGAGTTTTGCTTGGCATTTTGCGGTTGTGGTTGCTTTGCCTGACAAGGTGACAAAATGACAGACTGCCAGACAGGCAGACGGAAAGACCAACAGCAGTTGACCTTATCTGCACCAAGTTTTATAGATTGTTTCGTTAGTCTTAAAATATGAAGCTTGAAATTTATGAAAATTTTATAAGTGGTATTGTAGTACAGAGGATTGTTTAAGCATAAATTCAAGAAGGTCTGCACTAGAGCTTAATCGACTGTGGAAGGCTCTTTTCTTGACAAAGGAGGTTAATTTATTTAGAAATAAATTTATTAAAGTGAAGTTGAAAAAGCGCTGGGCTCAGATGGTCAAGCTTGAAGTAGATATAAGAGCCCAACTTAAAATGTTATAAACTAAGCTTAATTTGTAAACTAAGCAGACAAAAATAGCTTAATAGATAAGCGATATATTTGATATATATAATATGTAATTCCAATTAAGCTAAGCACGCTCTCTAAAATGGGCAAAGGGAAACATCAATGAATGTAGTAGACCATTTTAGAGGAAACAATGATTTTTAGTTTTGACAACTACTACATAAATTTTGTCCTGTGTGTTTTTAGACCCCGTACTTAAAAAAGCACAGGGGTCTATTGGGTTTGTTTTAACGAATATGAGCGTAACATTCAGAAGGAGGCGTGGCAGACCCTAGACTACAAAATTTCATATCCAAATTATAAAAACAATTTAAAAGCTAGTGACACCAAATTTGGTATGTAGATTCCTCTATTTCGCAGGCAGATTAAGCTTGTTTCTTTTTTCGATCAGACCATTATATCATATAGCGCCCATAGGAACAGTCGATCGAAAATAAAGTTTTAGTATGAAAAACTTTTTTCTTTTATGAGATATGGTAACCAAACTGATACAATATGTATCTAGCTTGGTTTTATATAACCTGACCAAAGTTGGTTTAAATCGGACCAATTTATCATATAGCTGTCATAGGACCGATCGGGCGAAAATTATGTCATAGAATGAAAAGCTTTTTTGTTTATTGGAATATCGTAACCAAACTGATAGAATATGTATCCAACTAGGTTTTATATATACTGACGAAAGTTGGTTCAAATTGGACCCCTATAGTATAAAGCTGTCATAGGACCGATCGGGCAAAAATCAAGTATGAAAAACTTTTCATACATCCTTACCAGTTCAAATCGGTTTACTAACTGGAATGCTACAGAAAACGAAACCAACCGAAAATCTCCCAAAACTCCATTCATTTTTGGGAGATTTTTGGTTGGTTTCGGTTTCTGTGGCACCCCTGTATATCATATAGCTGCCATTGAAACAAGTAGTCAAAAATGTAAAACAGTGCTTTGCAAGGGCATCAAGAGAGCAGAATATTTTGGAACTTTTAGCAGTCTTAGCTTTTTCCATAGTAAGTACGGGGTCTCCGACAGTCAAAAATGCTCGACTTTAGCTCCTTCCAGCTAGTTCTGTATATATCAACCAGAAAGAACAAGATAGAGAAAGGGGGAACGGTGGCAACCTTTGCGCAAAGTGAGTATATTTAATGAAATGCCATGATAAGCGACTACAACCTTTAATAAGAAGAACAACAACAATAATAACGCATTTGCTGACGCTGAGGAATTACGCGCAACAAATATGTGGCACTGCAACAGAACAACACGAGACGCGCGATGAGGTTGTGTGTGTGCGTGTGTGTATGAGTGTGCGTTTGTGTGTGGCCAGAGTGTGAACCGACATTGACAAATGATGCCCGCCATGTGGAACACACGGTGCTGAACACGGACAGAACTTTGTCGCGGCAGGACAATGCCGGTTACTCGGCACTCTGCACTTTGCTGATGGCGATATGGTCAGCATGTGTCGCATATTTGTGGGTTCACTGGGTCACATATACACACATAAACACATGCATACACACATGAAGCACAAAGTGCAACGACCAACTGAGCATTCGAAAGAATAACAATAGTTGCAAGTTTGCAACGACGAAGGCGAAAAAGTTGCAGCTGCATTTTATGGCTATGAAAAAATACTCATATTTGGTAACTTTGGTAATATACAGGGTGTGCCAAATAAACAAATTGCTAAATTCTACAAAGTACTTAAAGATGTCTTTTCAAATCTAGCAATAACTCGATTAGGTAAGCATTAAAATTGTAGTGTAGCATTTTGTAGAATGTTTAAAGTAAATATTTAAATTGCTGTACGAGAGACACAAATTTAATTGTTTCTTAGTTGCAAATCCTGTATATGCAAGTGTGTATCTGCCATATATTAACTTTAAAGGATGTGCCTAATAGCCAATTGCCGGTGTTTAACTAATTCAATTGACAAAAACATTTAGATTGTAATAGTTAACTTGGAAACCATTTTCATAGAAAATATAATTGTTCTCAGTAGCCTTGTTTTGCAATATTTAGCGTTCTTCATTACTTAGCTTTTTAATGAATTATACCAAAAAAATTAGTTAATTTGTAGACCAACTTGAATATAGATACTTTAACTGCTTTTAATGACACACCCTGTATTCGCATATTGGGGTGTATGTCTAGTTTATATTGCTATTCTTGTGGCAATTTAGAACTTAAACAAGTTTGCGTTTACAGTCGGGCACGCTCGAAAGTAGGATACCCTGTGCAACGGTATTCTGTACTTAAAGTTGATTTTCGACCGATTGTTCCTATGGCAGCTATATGATTTGGTAAACCGATCTGGACCAAATTTGGTCAGGATGTGTAACACCAACCCAAATGTATAATTTATCAGTTTGGTTTCGATGTCTCAAAAAACAAAAAACTTTCTATGCTTAAACTTGGTTTTCGACTGAGCGTCTCTATGGCAGCTATATGATATAGGGGTCTAATCCAAAAATAAAAAAATCTTTATCTGCGTACAGTATTCAGAAACCTACATATCAAGTTTGAAGTCTCTAGCTCTTATATTCTCTGAGATCGACGCGTTCAAACAGACGGTCAGACAGACGGACGGACATGGCTCAATCGACTCGGCTGTTGACCCTGATCAAGAATATATATACTTATGGGGGTCTGCCACGCCTCCTTCTGCCTATCACATACATTCTGCCAAACACATTATACCCCTTTTTGTCCATTTTAAATGGACACAGGGTATAAAAAAAAAACATTGACAAAGTAGCTGAGGACGTGACACAGCAATTTCAATTTGCAATAAAAACTGGACAAACCAGGAAGTGAAACGCTCTACCAAACAGCTAAAATCTTCCACAATATCTGGCGAGTTGTTAAATTTCTCTATAATCATTACGCATAAGTCAAGTGGTATGCAAGTTGTTGATCGGCAATTGATGGGCTACTTTTTTCCAAACTTTCGCATAATTTCATGAGTGTTTCTTTGAACGTTTGCTACCGCAAAACTTTTATCCAATGTGCACTTTGTAAGTGTTTTGAGTGATGCAGATGGCTTATACACATAGACAGAAACACACATAGAGAAAATAAGAATCTTAGTAAATGCATTATGCAAATGACAAATTGTCCAACATTTGCATTTGCAAGCAGCAGGTAAATGTTACTTCTTAGAATCCGAATGCCTCCCTCTATAATAAGTCATACAGAATGGCATTCGAAATATGAATATCAAGCAAAGCGTTTCAGTTCATCATCTTCCTTTGCTGCTGCTGATGATGACAGCTACGTCAGCGGAAAAATTAACTATTATGGCTGCTCGACTAAGATATACTCTGTAAAAAGCTCTAAATAAGTGATGTCCAAAGTAGGATATAAAATACTTTTTACTATAGCATGTGCTATAAACTTTATTTTACCAAATGCTTAAGTCCTTGTGGTGAATATCAAAGAAAATCAAAAGAATTCTCGAAGAACAATAATAATATCCCATTCATATTATACTTTAAGACCGATTCATAGACCGATAGTGACTCAGATATATTCTCTTCTCTTTTAGTTTTTAAGAATTATTTGCCAAAAAATTACAAATATATTTCTTGAATATTAACAGGGTATAACAACTGGCACTGGCAAATTTGCATTTCAGTTGCCGCATTCTCCATTAAGAACCATTCGTATTTCACAGTCGCATTCACATTCGTACTATATCTCCATACGTTTTCACATTCGCATACGTATTTTTATGCTCATTCGCCATGCAGCAATTTGAAATGCGCGTTTTGCATATGTTTCGACAAACTGAAAGACACGACCATATATACCGTGATATTTTTATACTTGTGTATATACATGTGCCTGTGTGTGCATAAACTTCAAGTTATGTCCGGATTACTTTCATGTTGCTCCTCTGCTGCTGACTGTTACATACTTTGCGGCGTAAATATGGAAAAAAATTAAAAAGTCCTGGCCTGCAGCTATAACTATGTGTGTGTATGTTTTTGTTGCTCTCATGAGTGTGTGTGTGTGTGTGTGAGTGAGCTGTTGTTGCTGTTGATACTGTTGTTTATAGTATGTTTGATTTTAACAATCGCCAAGGGCAACTTGTGTGTGTTGACGAATCATCCGATTGAATCGCTTGTTGTCTATATGCATACGTATATCTTTTTTAAATGGGACTTAAACGTGTTATTTAAATTTTATAATTGGTATATCGAATTTAATTAATTTGCAATTTTTACGCTATAAAGAATATACAAGAAATTATTTAAAAACTTTTTAAATTGAATAAAGCCAACAAAAAAATATTGTTTAGTTTTCAGTTGGCTTACATTTCTGAAACAGCCCAGTTTAAACTTAAATTAATTCATATATGCTATTTCTTTTCTTTCTATTTCCTTTTCATGTTGTATCTTTTAGTACTCAATACAAGTTCCCCATTGTTTTTGTCTCTATTGCCATCTTTTAGTCTTTTCTCTTTTGCTGAGTAGAGCTCTGTATCGAAATCTTTCTGCTTATGTCAATGTCTTTTTCATTTTCTGCCTCTTGTTTTACTCTGGTTTTTTCTTTTTCTTCTACCTTTCTTTTACTCTGTAATTTGGTATCTTTCTATATATTTTTCTTATGTTTCGTCTATATTTATTTTCTCTATCTCTTATTTACTTTTTGTCTCTATTATAATCTTATTATATTCTCCCATTTTATATATCCAACTCTTTCTCTCAGTGTGACGTAGCAAATCACTTCCGTTATGTGCACCGGAAATGAGCATTCATATTGACAAGCTCCTGAACAGGCAGATTTGAGTTATATGTATTTCTGGCTCTTTGATTACCCTTTACTGTACTCTACACTCCAAACTCTTCACATTGCACACACGTGTAACTCTTTACTGTTCATGTTGTTGATATTGAGTTAGCTCTTCCTTTTTGTCGGATGTTGGCAATTTCACAGCGACTTCCGCTACAGGAGAATATAAAGCAGATTCAAGAGTTACTTTTAATTCTCAACATAAGCGAAGCTCATCGGCGAGCAGCAATAAAGGCAAACCACTGCATAACAAGAAGATGAGCTCGCTGGAAGAGTGAAAAGGGTAGGGAAGAGTAAAGAAGGGGGAGCAGTGAAAAGTTAGAGTGTTTAAACCAAAATTTTGTTAAAGGTTCGGTTCGGCGACTCGAACCATAGAGCAAGGTATCGGTTTGGTTCGCGAATTGGTTTATTATATTTGTATTGGTATAAATTTTTCTCTATATTTTGAACAAATTACATTTTTTTTTAATATAAATAATATTTTGATGATTATATAAATTTATTTGAAGATTTAAATATGACTTATTTTAATCCGAAGTCTCAAATAATTGCGTAATATTTGAAAACCATAAAATGTATGTAACTATTTTTTTTTCGAACCGAACCATTTATTTTAGAAAGCGGTTCGGTTTAGTTTCGGGTTCTCAAAGTAAATAATTTCAAGGGTTCGGTTCATGATCCGGTTCAGGCAGCTTAAGAACCCGAACCGAACCGGTTCTACGAGGTTCGGTTCAGAACCGGTTTGCACTTATCAGACGCAGTTTTTGTGCAAATTTCCGTTGAATAATAAATGGCGGGGCTGTGGCAACTCTGGCGATGTTGAGACAGCCAAGCGATATAAATGGATTTATGCTACGTATCTCGCCATCTTCCTTTCATACATACACATACATATGCATAAGTATGTTTATGGATTACTATCGACAATATCTGCTTGTTGTCTACATATGTACTATACATTCACTTGTATGTAAGCTGTCGAAACGTGCCGTGCCTTGCCCACCTTTCCTCGCTTCCCTCTCTTTCCTCCTGCCTGCTTCTGCAGTCAACACTTGGGCGATACTTCGCCTTTGCCCTTTGGATGTTCTGGGCAAATAAATGGCGTCCGTTGCACACAGCGTGGGACGCGGAAATGAAAACGAAATTAAACAGAAATTTTACTGTACGTGATGATGCCGTTGACAGTGTTGCCACATCGTGTTGCGTGTTGCCTGTTGCAAGCGCAATTAAACCGAAAGGAAACGCACATTGCTTCTGGGCAACCTCGAAGTATTTGTAATTGCACTTGTATCTGCAGATGCCACTGTCACTGCAAATATAACTGCAACTGTATCTGAATCTGTA
This sequence comes from Drosophila innubila, assembly GCF_004354385.1. Lineage (NCBI taxonomy): Eukaryota > Metazoa > Arthropoda > Insecta > Diptera > Drosophilidae > Drosophila > Drosophila innubila. The sequence goes on along the minus strand of NW_022995376.1, from coordinate 20,082,425 downwards.
TCTGTATCTGTAATGGCTGCCAAGCTGTGTCCTGTTAATATTTACAGTTAAGCGTTGGAATGAAGAACGGTAGTGTGGATAAATTGAAAGAGTTAAAATTTCATTGCAGCAAATCTGCGGTCTGTTTGACCCTGGGCGATGCCTTTCAGAAACAAACAAGCATTCAGCCATCTGACGTGCTAGTCGACTAAGAGATACACTTTTCAAAACCCTGATTAATGCCAGACAAGGGCGCCAAGACGCCACTGTAAAGAAAAGTTTAATAAATCGCTTCTGAGTTTCTAGCACAATCTATTATAATTAGATACATATAAAGTAGTCTTAAGATTGTGTTTGTAGTTCATTCCATTTACCGAGTTCGGTATATCAGTCTCTTTTATTCTATCTGCGTTATAGAGAAGAAGCAGGTATAATAATGTTTATAATGCTATTTTATAAAAAAAATTTCAAATGTGTCGTATATCATAAATACAACTGATATAATCTATTCTTGGAAATATATGTTATGAATTTAAAGGCCACGTGATCATGCATGCAAAGTAATTAAATGAGTTTTTTTTTCCTTATTTTGTGGCATGCCACAACAGAGAGTAAAAGTTGAGCTAACTAAATTGCAACCAATAGTTTTGCAATAAGTATTCATACCCGTTATTTAAAATATATAAGTACAAGGGTAGTTGGAATGTATGCAAAAGGGAGGCATCTCCGACCTCATAAAGTAAATATATTATCGAGCATCAACAGCCGAGTCGATATAATAATATATGATATATAGTATATGATTTAATTTTTAAAGTAAAACAAGCTCATAAAAGTGTGCAACGGGTATTTCTAAAGTCGGGTTCTCGTCTATATCCTTTCCAACTAGTTTTAAATTTTAATTGCTTTTATTTTTGTTGCAAACAAATCGATTTAATATTATTGTAGAACATTTTTCATGTTTATGCAACCGCAAAAATACTGAACAACAAACAGTAGTGGCAGGTTTCTCAAAAAGAAAAATAAAATAAAACAAAATGATATAAAGCCAATTTAGCAAGTATTAACAATGCTGTTGACAAACTGTGAAATGCAATTTACAATTCTTGCACAAAGCTCTACCCATAAATGCGAATGAATGAATGCTCATTGCTGCTTCTATTTGCCACTTTATTTCTGGCCATTTGTTATGCAAAATCACTGCAGCAGAGGAGATGCCGGAAATGCCGAACGGCGCCAATCGTACTCTCGGAAGCCCTTTCCATTCGACACGCGGCGTATACTTAATTTCGAGCACAGCAGGCAGTGGAAGTAACCATTGAATACTTATGTATTCCCTCATCCTTCAGGTAAGTTGGCAAATCAAAGAGTTGAATTGCTTTGATAAACATCTCAGTGCCATCCGATGCGTCGGTTTCCTGCTGCTTCCTTTCAAGGACAATGCCTAAAATCCTTCACAAGAGAAAAGTGCAAGGCAACCAAACGAATAGCACTCTAAGGTATCTACTAAAAACATTTCTAAATGTACATATCGAGTATATATACTCTCGACCACATTTGTACATATGTATATGAAAAAAGCTTTTCTTTTGTTATATGAAAAGTGCCAGCACATCCTTTGGATACCATAACATGTAAGTAGAAAGAGGCGTGGTTGATGTTGCTTCTTCTGCTGAAGCCATGACAACGCCACCACAAAGAGCTCATGACTCACAGGCAAAGTTTCCTTCAAAGGACTCCTGCCGTGTTATTTTTAAAATCAAATATCTTACTTCAAGTTCTGATTTGAGACTGAGAGCTAAATTTAAGTACAACATGATGTAATATTTTGTTTATTAATTTTTGTTCCCTGTTTCAAGTTTTTTTTCCTTGCCGCGGTCTTTCTGCTTATACGTTCTTTGAATTTTTTGCAATTAAGACTCGGTACATTTTTTCTGCAGCCTTGCTCTGTACTTTGTTTTATAACCTGTCGATCATTTCGCTGTTAATATCTTTTGATTTTTTATAGACCAGTCGTCAAACCAAAAAAACCCATCTAATGCTGTTTTTATTTTCTTGCTTTCAGAAATTGGCTTTCACTTTGAGTGACATCCAATTGTGGCATTTGCTTTCCTTTCTAATTATGTGGATATTTTTTTTTATTTCAGAGAGCTTACAATGATGGACACTTTATGTCCGGGCAAAACAACCACAGAGTGAGAGAGTGATAGAAATTCAATATAAAAATATACATATAATTTTATCTTTGTTGATTTACAGCTCGAATTGAAGTATGGTCAAATTGTGATATAAAGAGATTGGTGTACTAAAAATGTTTTGAAGAAAATTGCTATTTAGATAAAAAAAAGTCCTTGGCTATAGGAGTATTCATTAATATACGTACAATAAATACTTTACACAGATTTAACATATTTTTTGGCAATCCAATCGAGCTACTTATTATGGTACTATAGTTTCTAATGAGCATTAGATAACCATTTTATTTATTTACTTATATATAAAGGCTCGTTATATATTAGCGACTATTGTAGAGTCTGTTAATTGATAAATGATTTTGCCCAACTTTTATCAAACGTTGTTAGCAATTTGATTTTAATTCAAACTGATTTTAATTAGATGTCATTTCATTTTCAATTCAATTCGCAGTCGCTGGTGCATAGAATCCACGAAAGCTTTGTAAATTGGTTCGGCTTCATTTTTGGTCTTTCACATGTCATCTTTGTATTCAGCCACGTATGAGTGTTGGAGGAAGGAGGGAAGTCTAACTAATAATGGGCGTTGGTTTGAGTGTCTTGGATGAGCAACCGCAGGCGCATTGAACTGAAGCAACTAAATCTTGGAGGATTCTGAAGAGTGGCATTTTGGATCAGACGAGGTCGTCCTTTGGTCTGTACTCGTACAGTGAACACACATAAGATGAAAATGCGCCGCTGATTGTTTTGATTAATTAGCAAACTATGCGCTCGAATGGGCAGACGATGATGATGATGATGATGACGATGACGACCAAAGAGCAATAGACAAAGGATGGAGGGCAACAGACGATGGCCCAAACCGATGGAGTTAATTGCCAAGACAATTCATAGATCGATTAACATCAACATTTGGTAAGTAGCATGTGTTGCCCTATCTACCATATTCTGTCTCCGAATTATTGGACGATGGCTAATGCATTAAATTTAATGGTCTTAACAAATTGAAGCAATTGCTAGAATTGCCTTCAGTCCGAAATCACATTAAAGGCTTGGTTGAATTTAATTTAAAGCCCTAATTGAAGAAGTTAATTTGAACATTTAAAGACTCGTTGTTAAGGAAAAAAAATAGTCTCGGACCGGACAACTACTATCTTGCTTTTTGCTTTGTATACCAATTTCAAATCCGCAAATGTCTCTTTCCTTTGTCAGGACTTTAACGCAAACATGTTTTTTCTCGATATTAAAATGTAAACTTGAAAGGAGACTGCGGGCAATTTCATTCCTATAGTTATTCTCGTGACAATCACATTTGATAGTCCTGTTAGTCTTAAAGTTGCCTGGTAACACGACCTTGCTATCATAATCGAGTTATTGTGCCTATGATGCAGCCATTCAAGTGTAAACATTTTAATATGCGCAATAAAAGAATGAAAAAGAAGTCGTCTTTTGCATCTCTCTTTTATACATCAGCTTTAAATGTGGGAGATAGGAAAAAATGTTAGGTTCATCTTCTGTTGAATTGCTTTCAATTTCAATTTCATTTCCGCTCAAATAATCTTTGTGAATTTTTTTTTATAGTCTCCCTTGCCGAGTGCTTGCTACAATTAACCCAAATGCGAGCAAATGATAATTTTCCCAACTGCTGTCAACTATGAACCAGATGGTGTGGACAGGGTAAACGAAGTGGGAACAAGCAGCTAAATTGGCATTAATGTGAATTAGTTGAGCTGTAAAAATGTGAATAGTTTTAGCTCTCGATTGTCGCTAGACATAAGGCTTAATGCAGTGTAAAATTGCGATTGCAACGGCTCGGATATTAAATAAAATTGGCTCAATTTTTAGCACGGCTTTGCCGACACAAAAATAAAAATTCTACATGTGTGAGACAGAATTTATAATTTATAAATTCTTATTGAAAAAGTTTAAAAATATTAAAAAGGTTTTTTAGTTATACGTTTGTATATATAAAAATATAATTTAAGAAAATACATGTAATTAAATGACAGGGGTTAATTAAAATATTTCTTGCTAAGAATACCGCAGAGCATTAAATGCAAAAGTAAATTCTACTTTTAACTTTTCACTTAGAATGTAGAAAATTTTTAAGTAAAATGGCAACTTGATTCATCATACTTAAGCACTGACTTGTAGCATGCTTTTAGGCGAAAGTTGTCAAAGTTTTTCCGATTAATTACTCGGCACACAGACAGACAGACGATGATGTCACCCGAAACCTTCACGCCCATTCTGTAACCATTATGGCACCTACTATTGGCCTGGTTGGCAACTTTGTGGCTTTTGCTTTCAGAATACTTTTACGTTACTTTATTAGCAGTTCAGTGAACCCTTGAACCGTTCCTAAAAGTGCTAAAAGTAAATCACAGTCTAACCAACTGTCTGAAGGAGGAACTAGTTTAATGATCTTGAAGTGCGTTGTGTGGGAAGACACGTGTCTTACCGTTGACCATCAATCAAGGCGACAGGTAAATGACTGTGAAGGTCGTTCTCTAAAACTGGCAACAATCAATCAAAGGCGTAGTCCTCCCCTATTCCAATACATTGGTGTTTCACACATGCCGCAAAATTCAATCAATTGATGGGCCCTATACAAGCAATTTTGAAATTCATATCAAACCGACAACTCGAAATTGAATTTCAAACATTTTTAGGGGGAGGCTGCTATTTGCTGAATAGGAAAACGAACTGATAAATGGAAAGCCATAGAAAATGATAGGCAATATAAACAGTAAATAGCTAAAATTTTCTAAGGATTTGCATATGAAAGCCACAAGAGTAAAGCCATTCACTCAAATAAATTGTAACCGAATTTTAATAATAGACAACAACAAGTTTCCGCTTCAAGTTCCACACAAGTTGATTGAAAGTTTTCGGCTAAAGACAAACAAAATACAAAGCAAATGCCAAGGACTTTTGCTTTGACAATATAATGCAAATGGAAAGGGTTTTCAATACAGATATATTGATGTACATACTGAATGATGTAAAATTTGTTCACATGTAATTATAATTGAGAATCAAATTTCCATTGGATACGTAATTTTTCAAAGTTGACTGTGAATCACATTAATATAGTTGACGGAAATGTAATTACGTCCAATTAACAGCCAATTAACGCTTGTCCATTAAATTAAAGATCAGTTGGAAAATGGATAAATCAGAGCTATCATAATTCAATTATGTCACAGCAAATGCGTTTAACAATTCGTAAAACATTTCAATGAAGTTCACAGTTGAACAGATAACCATTTATATATTCAATTTAAGACTTGGCAAAAACTTAAAAAAATTCAGCGATTAAATTGAGACCCTTAGCCAATTTTGGGACCATCAACTTGAATTTGATGCGACGAGAAAAAGAAAAAAAAATGTAAAAGATAATCCTACTTTATGAATGAATTTTTTATGCGAGTCGTCGTTGTTGTCCTAAAGGTCCTTTTGTGTGTCGCCCAGTCAGTTAGCCTGCCGCTCGAGTCCTTGGCAGCATTTGAATTGGGCGTTAAAGGCGCTCTAATTCAAGTCAGACACCCAAAGGAGTAGTTAGCATTAGATAAACGACGCTTAGAAGACGCGACCGAGACTATTGTTTGTGTTTACCGCAAAGTCTGGCACGCCCACCGCCTTTTCTACCCATTCTAAAGATAATTCCCAGTTCCTTCTCAGCTTACGGTAGACTTAAGGGTCACCAATGACCCTCGACTGTCGGCAACCTTGAATCGCAGCCAAACCAATCGCAACAAATCAAATGAAACTGTGTTTCTAAATTTCAATGGCATAGGCATTTAAATTAAATGCCAGCAACTGATTCAACTTAAAAGGTGTAGAAAGTTCTTAAAGTAAGCAACAGAAACTTTCTGTAATCCTTGACATATATTCAAATCTATGCTGAGATTAGATAGCTCTCAATTTAGGCAACTTCACGCTTAATTCGTGTTATTCTTTTCAATTTGTTTGAATCAACTCGGGCTTTTTTTGGTTGACAACTTGACGTGCCTCTTAACCTGCCTGGAAATGAGGCAATAAAGTAAATAAACAACATTTGCGTGACATTCATACAAATGCTGATGAAGTCTTTCACAGAGAGAGAGATAGATAGAGAGAGAGATAGGGAGAGAGAGAGAGAGAGAGAGAGATGAACCACAGGCAGTCACTCATTGGGTTGCACTTCAATCTAATTTCATTTTGGATTATTCTTTTCAAAAATGTGTCTTAAACAGATGGCTAACATTGAAGCTGGTACTGAAAACAACGATTTAAATAATCATTATTCATTCTGTTATTTTACTCATATGCTTAAAAATGAAAAAAAAATACAAAAAGTTCAGAGTAAAAGTTTGGCAAACTGTTCAAAAAGTTAGCTTCTGTGAAATCCAATGCAAATATAAACAAAATCCTTTGCAAATTTTAGACATTCTTCGAATGAATGCCAGGCAGCTGTTGTCAGGGTTAGGCGATGGTTGAGGTTTGTTTAGGCTGAAATACGGTTTCATCGCAAATAACAAATAAAATTAATTAAGAGTCTAAATTAAATTACAAACGAATGCTTTTAACGACTGTCAATAAAACGTTTTTCACAAGATATTCCTGTTTTGTATCTTTCCTTTTTGTGGCTTTTTGATTGCGATTTAAAAAATTTATCTTAAACAACACAAGCAAACTCAAAGCGTTACTTGGAATATATTTAAAATATTCACTAACAAGGTTAGGCAGAAAGAATATTGTGGGAGCCCATCGAAGTCCATTTGAACTGAGAGAAATTCAAAGGAACGGCAAAATCATTTAATTAAAATTATAGAGGAAGCAATATTTTGTGATAAGCATGCTGATGTTGCAGTTTTCCCTCACACACAACTCGAAATTATTAGGTATTATGGTGGGCCACAGACAAAAGGTTTTGCCAACAGCCGCCAATATGGCCAACAGCCACGGCAATAACCAAAGAGAGAGCCCAACCCAAACCCGTTCAATAAGGTTGCCGGCAATAACGTGGCACATTTTGCTTTGCTGGCAATTAAAACGTGCCACACAAATGGAAAAACAATGTACTACCGGAGCTTGTGGCAATATATGAAAGTGACGGCGTTGTGGCATGCCGCAAGCGCTTAATTTGCATTGCGAATAAAGGGAAAAGTGTGGGTATAGGGGAAAGTATCGGATTCAAGCGGAAAGCAGCGCAGTACTCGTATAATAAAAATTAATAATAAAAGTTAGCACAACTTTTGCGATTTGAGTTTAGCCTATGAATTTGTAGACTTTCAGTGGCTTTCCAAATGTCCAATTAGGTCAGATATGGTAGGAAGAAGCGTAGAAATGAAGTAGGTGAGCTAAGTGCATTGAACTAGTTCTTTTACGGTCCAGTTCCTTTCGACTAAAGCTATAAATCAACTGGCAGTTAGTAAATGTCATCGAATATGTTGTTTTCAACCATTGTTAGATTTATGTGTCGAACAAAAAGAAAATATGAAAATGGCAGAAAACATATTGAAATTCTCAGACAGACCAATTGTCAAATAACTTGAACTTCTGCAGACAACGAGGGCAAGTTTGGTCAACAAACTAATACAAAAAAAATATATAAATAGCAAATGAATTGGCATCGAGTCGTTATATTGAGATTACACACGCAAGATATTTTAATTGCGCATACGCCATGGAGGCCGGGCGACGGCGACGGCGACTATTAAGCGAATGTGTCAAAGGCTGAACGAACAATAAAAACGTTTTGGCGGCAATTTATTTATGTCGATTTCGATTTGTTTTATTTGCGTTTCGTTCTCCCGTTTTATTGGCCTCCCTAAAAACGTTAAACATCGCCTTGGATTAAACACGTTCCATGTCACGGCTCGATATGCGATTTGGACACGCACCATTTGCTGCCAAAGTCAACAGCGAGTGTAAGATGGGGACGACAAATTTATTGGCAGTAGGCCTTTAGGCCATGTCGGCTTATACTTATCGCCCCTTTCTGGATTTAAAGACATTTGCTGCCAAACGTGTTTCCACATAAATGAAATTCAATTAAAAAGGGCTGCCCTCTGTACCCCTAGGAAATGTCAAGGTGAAGCTGATTATATACATAACCATGTATGTTATTGTTGGTCATGTTGAATGCACAGCAATTGAAAGAATTTTAAGCCATGTCGTCTGCAAAGCACTACAAACAGCTGTTTATTTTGGCGGCTTTTCCATTTAAATCGAAACTGGAAAGTTAACAGCGCTTTCGAAATTAGAGAGCAACAGAGCGCTGCTAAATTAAGAGAGAAGCTACAGCTGTTAACGAACGAGTTCTGTTAACAGTAACATTTTAACATTAACAGTATCTGCTCCTGGTCAATGGACTCGAGCAGCTTCCTTTCTCCCGCACTCTCACACACACACACACACACATACATAGAAACACACTCACAAAGAGTAAGAGTGGCCATCTAAACATGATTGACATGTAATTTATCAGCAACTTCGCGCTTTTATTACGTTTTTTCATGCTTTTCGTTTCTTTTCTTTACTTCTAGACAACTGACGGACATTGTGAATCGCATTGACAGGACAACAGCCAGAAGACAGGCTAAGAGCATGACACGCCCACTCTGTCAGGTGCATAAAGAGGCTTGGGAATTGAAATAGCAATAGCTTCACTTTGCCTGGCTTAGATGGGCTTAGAGCTTGGCCACGCCCATCTGTAGGTAGCATGCAGATAAGTAGACTAGAAAGTCTTATCAGATTTCATTTAGATTGCTTTTCAACGGTGGCAGCTCTAACCTGCCCCACCTTAATCCACCCAATTTGTGGGTATATTTTGCATATGCTTCGCTCACACTTTGACTGTTTTTTGGGCAAGCTTGTTAAGACCCCACTACAAGAAATGATTTGACAAGTTTGGCAGGCTGTCGTCTCTGTGCATTATTGAAAAGGGTTGAAAGTGCCTTAACTGATTAGTCTTTAACCAATTGAGATTTCGGCTTTGCGACAATCAAATTGACAGCTTGTACATATGTACAAAAGGCAAGAAACTAATTTTCTTGATTGATGCTGCTTAATCCCTATCTTTGCATTAGATATACAGTCAAATAAACTCAAGGATTCATGTGTTATTTAGTACTTAATTAATATCTGTCATTTAATGCATTGTGTAAAATAATATTATATGTAAAATACTTGAATTCCATGGAATTTATTGAGAAAAATTGTAGTAATTAGTAGAGATTGTCATTATAAAATATCAACAAAATAAAATAATAGAGCCACACTGTTGACTTATAGTAAATGGACTAATCATAGTATTTTATTTTTTTATTAAACTTAAAATTCTGGATGTATTTGAAGAGTCTTGTAAGTAATGCAGTTTATGTATATAATCAGGAGTTTGAATGCGAGACAGAGACATAAAGGAGCCATTGAGATTTCCATTGAGAACATGTGACAAACTTAATGGACATTGAATTTAATCATTTAATAATTAAATAACTTCCTTTAATATTAGCTCCCAAGAAGAGCATATTATAATCTTCTGCCTCCTCTATACAGAATCTAATAAACTACTATCAGAGCACTCTCTCTCTTTTCTCTCCTATCTTCGTCCGTTATTGTGTCAGAAACCAAGGCACTTATGTTGGTTGTCCACACCTTTGCATTAGCTACCTTGCTCTCAAATTCCCCCCGGATGCCTGGATCGGGCTGGCATTTCACAAGCCCACACACAGCAGGACACGTGTCCTGCCTCTGTTCCTAGGTACAGCTAAAAGAGGAGCTTGTGCGTCTGTGCTATAATTACGCATAGCTCATTCCGATGAAAGTTTATATAAGTTAGCAGACCGACACGACTGCTGACTGACTCTATGTGTGTGTGTGTGTGTCAGTGGGTGTGTGTGTATCAGTGGGTGTGGGTTCAGGACATCTGGGTGCGCTTCTATTCTACTTCCGCTTCATAATCAAAATGTCGCCTGTGACGTTATTTGCATTGCTTTACATAAGCTGAGAAGACACAACAACAACGTCAACGACGATGTCGAGATATAAGGACATTGAGCAAAAATAACAGACAATGAGATTTTGAAATGACAGTCAGTCAGATAACTGTATAATTAATTTCATTGGAACATAGCTATACATGTTGCTAGAGGCAGTACGGCAAATACTGTGGACAATTTGGTATGAAATGCAAGCATGACAAATTGTTGCGACAGCCAACGTTGCAAATGTCACAACCCGCAATTGTTGAAAATTCAAAAAAAAAAAAAAAAAAACAAGTGGGAAAGGCTATTGTCGAGATCCCGACCATAGGATACCCGTTACTTATTTCAATATATATAAAAGTACTTTAAACAAATTACTTGTATTACTTTGAAAGCATTAATTTGCCATAACTTCTGTTCTACTTGTCCGATCCTGATGCGATTCAGTGGGAGCTTAAATTTAAAACAAATTTGATCTGCGTGGGGTATATAGAAATTTGTGAGTCAAATTTGGTTACTCTACCTCTTACAGTCTCTGAGATCCTTGTGTTCATACAGTCGAACGGAGGTCTTTTCGCGATTTGCGGAGGTGAAATTGAAAACAAACTTGACCTGCCAACGCCTTTGGAATCTGCGTGTGAAAGTTTGGTATATTTATCTCTTATAGTCTCTGAGATCTAGGCGCTCACACGGACGGACAGACGGACGGACAGACGGACACACACACTTGGCTATATCGACTCGACTGTTGATGCTGATCAAGAATGTATATACTTTATAGCGTCGGAGATGTCTCTTTCTCCCTGTTACATACATTCCAAGGAACACAATATACACTTTTATTTATTTTTTAAGTAACGGGTATAAATATACAAATAAAATCCATGAGCAACGAACCTCAAAAGGGTGTGATAAATAAATCAATCAGATTTGACAAAAAAATGCACTTTTAATTGTAGTCACAGAACACAGTGTGTTCGTATACCCTAGAATAAGCCAATGTACTTAGTCAAGAGGTTTGTGTCAAATCTGTGGATCAGCATAAGATATTGTGTTCTTAATTTTTGATGCTAATTGCAAGTGGATATAATATATTTTGTCTTTAAAATATATCGCTATCTAAATATCCTTAAAATTACACTTGGACGATTATTTAAAAAAAAATATATTTCTTGTAGTTACTATGAAAATATCTCATCTTATACCTTTATTAAACTGAGATCGCAATTGTTTTAACACAAGCAGCTCTTCATCTTTTATTTCTGGTGCCACACCTAAATATTACTAGCATTTCCTTGAAGAAAACATTTCAGAGATATTTCTCCAAAAGTGTGGATCAAGTAGACAATTTTTATATCCTATCTATCTATCATTCGTTCTGCCATAGAAGACCATCGATTTAGTAAGAGCACTTAGTGTTCGACCATCAATATGAGATACTCTTCCTTGTTATTTAACACAAGCCTGAACTCCAATCAAAGGTACGGGAAGTAGTTAAAATTGTGAATGAAAAATTGTAATCTTTATGACAGGACCAACAGCGATTGTGAAAGGAACATCATTTATTTGATTACCGCGGCAAGCCGAATCGACTTTGGGCTTTGCATATTTTATTTGACTGTTGTTCTTTTTGTTTTACCTCGTATTTTTTCTTTCTCTGTATTTACGTTGAAATGGAATACATAATTTGAAATCGTTGTGTATCATATAAAAAACGGAATGCCATTTAAAAAAGCCGGTAAACTGAAAATGAGAATTTCGGATGAAATCGGCAGTACGAATAAATCAAAGGCAAAAAATATATTTGTTTTAATGGTAACGACTGAGGGTATAAATACATATTTATTTAAATGGCAAATTTTAAAAAGTCAGCATTTTTCTTTGTTTCATATTTAATGTGAATTCCCGCAACAATTTCAAACAAAATATTGTGCAGATTTTATAGAAGTATATCCATATTTGTTTAAAAGTTGAGTTATTTGAAAACTTTATATTTAAATTATTTTAAAGTAACATCTTTTAAATTGTATTTTTACTTGTAATGTCCTTGTCTTTTGACTGCACTATGACGCCTTTTTGGCAAATGGAATAACATAAAGTCGCAAACACTTATCCTGCCTGCTGTCACTGATCCTGACCGGGGTACGAGTCCTGTTCCACGTCCTATTGCTGCACAAGTATTCATCTGCATTTGTCGTGCTGTTGTTTTCGATGTCGACTCAACTCTGCAAATACAATTAAGGCAACAGAGGAGGAGGAGGAGGAGAAATAATTTTCAGCCAGGCTAACAGAATGCAGCAGTAGTATTATAGTAGTAAGATATTAAATGGGTAGACCTTAGTGGGGCTCTAGACTCTGTCCTTGTGCAATCTGCATATAGAATACATTAAGTGGTGTATTATTCCAATCAAGGTACGAGCTCTTTCAGAAGCTTATACAGGTAAACTAATCAAGTTCCTGTGGCGCACAGGCAACTAAATTAATTAATAATAAGCTCAGCCTCTGATTAAAGTGCATTAGCTTAGCTGAATGGTGAACTTAACAATGCAGCCAACGATAAAGAAGAAGCTTAGGGAATTTCTGAGGGTCTTAAAATATAGCAAAGTCACAGTTCAAGTTATTCACTTTAGAATGGTGCTTTAATGCTGTAAATCCATAACACCACAAGGGTCATGCATTCAATTTGAAAGCTATTCTAAGTCGAGGTAATAACCAGCAACCCGTTTAATGTCCTTTGTCATTTGTCGTCGGCCTGACCACGTCATTGTCACTCAACTTTCTCTCGCCTGACATTTGAACTGTGAACTCTCGGCGCAGCCATTTTGCAAGCTAAGAAACAAGTGTGCTTTCCCTCGGGCATTCATATGGGGCATTATTCAACACATAAAAACTGAAACTGAAACAAAAATAGAAATAGAAATAGCAACTGAATCTGAATCAGAAACAGCTGACGGACTGGCAGCCAAGTAAAACAACCCAGAGAACCAGGACAAAATGCAACCGAACCGAAACAGTTCTTGGCTGACTTTACATTTCTCATACCATATTTCAAGTCCCAGACACAATTGGGCCAAGTCTGGGGAAGCTGTTGACAATTTGAAATGCTGCTGCCGGCTGAAAGCTGAAGGCCAAGCAGATGGGAAACAGGATGAGTTTTTCAAATCAGAGACTGAACAAAAGATGCCTGACAACTTTCCGAAGGAGAAAAATGTAGCTTGTAAAATATTTAACACAAAATCTTTATTGTGTGCTCATTTTTTTCATTTCATTTCTTAGTAGAAGTATATTTTTTGCTATATGTGTTTGATATCCAAACGGCTCGAGGACATGGAAAAGGAGTCAAGTTGAGCGCCTGCTGCAAAATAATGAGCGTCATGTGGCGTCGGCGTCGGCGTCGACGTCAGCAGCGTCGCGCGGCTTTGATAAATATACTAACAAATTTATAGGGGCAACAGTTGTTGTTGCTTTAATAGCCTAAGGATAATAAATTCGCTGACGCATGTGGAGATGCTGCTTAAAAAGAAAGCGAAGGTGTATACATATGAAATGAAGGCCTGCAGAAGGCAGGTTACATTATGTTGGAAGAACAAACTTGTTAACAGAAAAGTCAATCATTTGCCTGCAATAACAGTTTAGAGCACAAAAAGCTGCAATCTTTTACTCAAAGTATTTAGCAGCTAAAAGTTTTTAGTAGCTATGTCATAAACTACCAAGTAGTTAGTTCCCAAAACGAGCTATTTGCATGCAGTTTGGTATTAACTACCAAAAAAAAAAAAAAAACTAAACTATATTTTGACATGTTGCAGCAACATGCTCAAATGCCTTTATGTTGCACTCCCTCTCATTAATTTCCATTGTAAATGACTTGTTCAGTTTGTGTTGCATACTTATTAGGAGCGGCATTTTCTGCAACTGGAACAATGAACAATGGCAATGGTTGAAGCCATCATCAACAGCCACATTTACAACACAGCCAACAACGGCAAATTGGGTTAATTGCCGTAGTGTATGACATTCGGACATTTGGAGAGTCCTGTATATATACACTGAAAAGAAAGACCAAGTTTTAAAATCAAGAACATTCATCTTAAATATTTTGTTCTTAAAATAAGATTATTTTAAGACCAAATTACTAAAACTAAGATTATTAATCAAAAAAATCTTAAAATCTTAATATAAGAATAAAAATCTTTAATTGTTAGGAAAGTATAAAAAGGTACTATTTCGTATCAAACAAATGATGGTACAGTGGCGCTCTGGTTAGAGAGGCCGCTTCAGTTGTGAAGCAGTAGGCGGCGGTTCGAATCCCCCTCGTAACAAATGAAAAAAAATTTTTTTAAATTACTAAAACAGAATAAAATATAAATAAATTAAAAATTTAAAAAAATATAAATATAAAACATAATTTTCATTTATTTTATTTTTTGATTTTAATTTTAAGAACATTTATTCTTAAAATAAGAACTTGGTCTTATTTAAAATGATCTTAAAATCGAGATGTGTTCTCTTAATTCAAGAATTTTATGTTCTCGACGCATTTTTTAGACCAAAACTCTTAGTTCTGAGACCAAAATCTTGATTTTAGAACATTTTTTTTCTCAGTGTACTATATGCACGAGAGAGGCAAATTCATTCTCGCATATCGACATTATATATCGCAGCACATCAGACGCAACGATTTGCATAAACCTCCAAATCATGGGCGCATCGTCTGCTGCTGTAAAAACAAATGTCATCGAAAAATTGTAAATTTATATGAATCTCCCACTGAGCTGGTTGAACCTTGAAAGAGTTGACTACCCCTTACTACTTGTAAATGATCCTGGGAGTTGTAGCTGATGTAGCTGTCGAGTTATGGCATTTTTATGAAGTCTATGCCACTCCCACTCACGGCAATTACTCGAACTTTGAGTTTTATTGCAGCTTTAGCTTTTGTCTAGCCTTGTCTCCCTTCGCTTTTGGCTCCTCTCTTCACTCATGTGAGGCCTTACCTCATATCATCTGAACTAAATTTTTCGTCGGCGTTAAATCCATTTGGCTGAGCATGTCTCATTTTTTTCTTTTATAGTCCAATCGCGGGTATTTTTACTTTGACATCATGCTTGTAACACATTGACAATATTTTTGACAAATTTACTGATATGTATGTGATTTAAATTTATGAATTACTTATAGGAGTTTTCACTTAATTCTTCTCCAGAAAGCACAACAAAAAAATTCGGAATGCCTTTGTTGCTCTGACTATAACTCATATTGAAATTAAGGATTTACTTCTACTAATACAAAATTATTTAAAAAAGAAATAAAATAAAATAATTAGTCACGCTTTTCCAAAAAAAAAAAGGATTAAGGATTAAAAGAATGCAATTTTTAACAGCTCTCAAAATGACTTCAAAAATACTGATATGATATTATATGTGATTCATAAATAATTTTTGAATTTTCTTTTTTCTCAAGCTAAAAACCTAAAATGATTTTAAATAATTTATTTGACTTCCTAGCACAACAAGAATAACTTAAAAATATTTATAAAGTCAGCTGTATTTTTAAATTAATCAAATGATTCTCTACTTTATCCTTTACAATTATTTTTATTTACAAACTAATATATAGGTGATACAAAGGGCATTCAGAATATGTCAGAATGCAGTTAGTTGTCCGTTTGGGTTTTTTGCGATTTTTCTGATATACGTGGATTTGATACATGACCATAGTTAGCATGTCTGTTGGTTTTTGGTTTTTTGTCTTTCCCGCTGTTTCAGTATAAGCTCCTGTCCATCTGTTTTTATATATTCCTCTTTGAGCATTTGTCTAAGTCGATGTCTGGTCGAGGTCGCATCGCCAATATGTTTGCTCCAACAAAAACTGACAAGTTGATGACTTAAGCGCAGTGAAGCGTTGGGAATAGCTGCAAAAATTGTGATCCAGCAAATGGGCTTCATTGAGGATTAATCAAAATTGTATGAACTGGTATCAAATGTTACTCGAGAATAAGGTGAACTTTTGAGTAATACGAAAGCAAATTTATTGGACATTATCAGCTGTAAAATGCTAACATGAGTCGGATGAGTTGAGGACATTCTGTATGTCTCCCATATGTCCAATTTTTAGTTTAAAACATTTGCGAGCTGACATCCTTTGCCTGATTGGTTCTCATATTTCGTCTGGTGCAAAAAGCATGACAAAATCCTGTTATGCATGTCACTGCCAGACAGAGACAGAGAAAGAAATATATAGAGAGTGAGACGGCACATTGTTGGCTCATGGCATAACACAATACAATATAATATCATAGACTTATAGTCGCTGTCATTTGCATGAAACGTCATCCTAAGCCCAGAGGATGTAGTTGTTGTTGTCGTTGTTGTTGGTGTTGTTATGTGATGTCTGCCTGCAGCTGAGATTTAAGCTGAAAGTTGTTTCGATCGCTGTACTTTCTCCTTGTTTGGTTTATTGAGTCGCGTCGGCGAAAAAAAAAATATAAAAAAATAGCAACATAACAAAATTATGGATTGTTGTTGCAACAGAAAAGCTTATTTACTCGAAGTTTCAATTTAAGACTTCGTTGAAGTGAGAATATGTTCTAGGAAATTTGTAGTTTTAATATTCGGATTAAAGCTGATTTAATTCCAGTTCAGAGTGACAGTTGTTTTTAAATAAAAATTCAAGTAAAATTGTATACCCGTTGGGACTTAAATGTGTAGATATAGAATGTAATTTAACTTGAGTATTTAAACTTAAGTTTATTTCTGGATTTTACTAGCATTTATTTATTAAATTTATTCCTCTTTAAAGAGATATTAAATATGAGACTTTAAAATTGGCTTTGCTTATAATTTACTAAATGTTCTCGCATTGCAACCCCTCATTATAAATTCAGAACGCACTTGAACCCATACTACATATAAAAGGTTTTTTCCTCCCTTATATAGGGACTGTTTTTGTTCTTAACCTTCTGTTCTGTTGATATTTCTTTAATACCTTTTAGCCCTGACTGCCCCGAAAATATTAAAGTAAATGGGAGCATATAGCGAAAATGTTTACTGAGGCTGACTCTTCCAATTCCTCTTTTGGAAATGACTTCTCTCCACAAGGCATAGAAAATTAAGATGGCAAACGGAATTGGTAAGAAGGTTCGGCTTGCCTAACAAATTGATTTAAGTTGATTTTTATTGATTGTTATCAATGAGCTATCACCCTGTGAAGCTGAAGGGCAGCTTAAGAAACTTGTACATATTTGAGAAGTTCTGCAGAATTTTAATAGAATCAACGCCTCGAGTATCTATATTCAAATTAAAGTTGTTTTTTAGCCTTAAGTGCTGCTTATAGTGCTGGGAATGACGCGTCCCATTTGAATATTTTCCCATTGCCAAAAGCCACGCACCTCCACACATGTCCCAAACAGATTCTTATATTAACTATGAAATTTTAGAGTCTATTGATTTTGTTATAAAAGATGGCTGCTCAAAATGTAAAATTACTAAGAATCATTTAAAGTAATCAAACTTATCGGCTTATCACCTGAAGGAATTTACAGTTTTCGGATAATGTTATGAGCTTGAAAGTAGTATTAATTAAACAAATAATGTTGAGCTATTAATATATATTCGAGACTGCAATAAATATTATCTTTTACTCGTATTTGTAGTAAGTGTCGATTATTATATAGAATAAATCTCTGATATTAAGTTTAAAGTTCTTCAAATAAAGTACACAAAAATGTTATACAACAGTTGTAAAACCAACTTCCTCTTTGTCTGCAGTTATATATAAAAAGAAATTAACAATTAAAAGCGTATAGAATTTTCGGATGTGGAAAATATATTTGTTATCTTATATTTTCCATAGCGGAAAAACGAAATCAACAAAATGATAATAAAAGGGCCATAACGGCACTGCCGAATGAAAAGCATCCTGTTTGTAGGACGATAGAGGCAAGAAATAACGTTGAACTGAACACTGTGACAATGTTTCGAGAAGCCAGCAAAGAAATGGCCAAAAAAAAATATATAAAAAAAAAGACCGAAGCGAACAAATTGAAATGCAAAAAGCAAACACAACAACGATTAGATAACCGCAAGTGAGACCCAAAGGAAGAAAGGAGAATGGGAATGGGGCATGACAATAGTGGTACAGAAACCGGAAATAGACGAGCAAACCCTCCGCCATTGCAGCACATTTTGTTGGATATAATGGCGGCTTAAATGTGGCATGTGGCATGTGGCGTGTGGCAGCTGTAGTTTTGTTGTTGTTGTTGATAGTTGACTGTGCTGTCCTGCCACAAGTTCATTGCAAATAAAAATAAATATATTCAATATTATTCGCTCTGTGAATTTATGCAAAGGCCAATGACCAAAAAAAATGCGCATTGTAATTCCGATTATGGCCAAAGCCAAAGCCAAAGCTTCTCTCGGCCAAAAGTCAACCATTTCTAACAATTCCTGTGGTCTCTCACAGATTTTGTACAAATTGTTATACAAATATGCATTTAGCAGGTGAACTCAACAAATACAAATTTGGTTAAAGTAACTTTTCGATTTGTTATTGTTATTCACATATGTATTTATTGATTTAAAGTCAATTACGTCGTAAAATCGCGTCGATTTGCGATTGCAATTTGGTTGTAAAGTCGAAACAAGTCAATCACTCACTCAAGAATTGGTAAATAAACTTAAAAGTGCGCCGCATACCACAAATGAATGCGAGTATTCAACACTCACACTCACACTCACACTTATACTCACTTATGTAAAGCACACTCTCAGTCGTTGCGGCAATAAAATATCATAAAAATCCACAAACAATAAACCTGATAGACAACAACAACACCAACAACAACAATGAGGCAGTTGAGAGCAATTGCAAATGTTCGACAATTTATTTTGTTCACATTGTGGCGATTAACGACATTGAGATACCCTGTAAGTGGCAATAACATTTTCTAATATTATATGCAGCCAGAAGACTTTTAAAGACTAACACATACCCTGTAATTATTAGTTTTTAATGAGATCAGTAATAAATACTAATGCATTAATGAGAAAGGAGTACATATATTTGGTTTATGGCTCTGTGGAGATGGAGACGTTTACGATTTGAGGCCAAAGGGCATGAGAAATGGCTAAAAATGTACTAACACTTACAGCCAGTTAGGGGCGATGGGGAGGGGCAGACTAAACTGGTAAATTAAGCATTTTATTAGCGCCACTTGGCCAAATTGAAATGTACACAGATGCATGCATGGGTGTGCATGTGTGAGAGAGTGTGTGTATGTGTGTATGTGTGAAAGTACTCTAATGTGGCCAGCATGTGTGAAATATCAGCGACCAATTTATGGCGCTTGTGCGGGCCTGACTTTTTGTTTATAAATAGCTGCCTACATGAAAATCCTACACACACACACACACACACACACACATTCACCTCAGCCTCTCTCGCTTTGCCGCACTGGCAACGTCACCAAATTAAATTTAATGAGCAAATGCCGCAGCTGCCGCTTGGCCAAAAAGAAAAGGTTCACTCAGCAATGCGTCTAAATCAAATTAATTTGCAGTACAAATATTCAGCACATAGTGGGAAGGGGTGGGAATCGTATTAAGGGGTATGGAAAACGATAGTCGCCCAGCTGTCCATATCATGCTCTCTTTGTCTACTGTCTCGCAAATAATACGCATAAATTGCTGTAATTGTGACAAGCTGTGACGATGACACGCCCACGTTTACATCAACGCCCTCAGAGTGGAAGCTATAAAAGTGACCCGGAGTATATTGCGTTCTACCAGATATTGTTGTTAGCCTGCCAGGAATCTTGGAAAATTATCTTTTATTAAAAATTCCATAGGCAATTCTGTTTATTGGCTAGGCGTTGGAGAGGGAGACGAAGGGACGAGATGAAAGGACAGATTTAATGAAAATTTAAGAAATATGTGTGAAATTTGATTGGAAAATAAAATCGCATTTTTCGTGGAAAACGAGCTTAATTAAGTCTCAATACAGGAGTAGGTTATGTCTCATACTTCTCTTTATCTCTCAGTGTATAAAACTTTTGACAAAAAGAAATTAAAAGACATATATGAAGAATCAGCATGGCTTCCAATTGTGTTCATATCAAACACGCAATCAGATTGACCAGCCTTAAACTGTTGGCTCAAATGAATTGGTTTCCGGCTATTAGCCCAGAACATTTGTTACGACAGCAAACTGTGAAATAGGGAAACGAAACTATAAATAATGTGTACAAAATATGGCTAGCCATAAGTAAGTATGCATGTATAGGCATATCCCACGCAGCCAGAGTTGCCAGGCTCACCAAACAGTCCATCAGCTGTTGAACAAAACTCCAAGTCATAAATCAAATTTAATGGCAACGATTAATTTCTAGCTCGTTTTTGACAAAACACTGAAACAAATGCCACGCCCTGAAGAAACTTTTACTGCTTACAAATTAGTCAAAGTAAAATGCTGCTAAAAGGTTTTGGATTAGGAACGAGCTTCTTCAACCCAACTCCAAATCCAAACAACACTCCGAGATAGACAGTTCGAAATGAACTCGTATAACACACACTCCTGGCTGGAAGAGCAGTCTATATACTAGAGTATGGGATTCCACTCTCTACTTGCTGAGTGAGAGCCGAATTTCAGGTGTCAGCCTTGGCTAAGAATTGTCAGTCCTTCAGCCCAAAAGCAGGCAACAAATTTTATGATGAATAGCATTAATTCTCTGTCAAGTAAATTCCTAGAGCCAAGAGATGTGCGTGGGTAAACATTAAGTCAATGCAAATAGTACAATGCTCGACTTAAATATTCGCTATAGCAGCATCAAGTACGTTGTCAAAATAGGTTGTCAAGATGAATAATGGGAATTCGACGAATGTACATTAGACTGATTGCCAAACATATTTGAGAAATGGTTATAAAATTCATCCATAATATTCATTTACATTTTTATATTGTGGACTCAGTGTTTGCAATGTTATACAAGCCAAAAGTCTCTGGATTTATAGAATGTGAACTTGCGCCCGAGAAAATACCTAAATGTCATGAGACATATAAAATAAATAAGTAAATAAGTTACTCAAATACTACGTATAAATTCTTTGTTTAAAGAGTTAAAATTTACTCAAAATTCAAATGTCAGTCCTATATCCATTTCACAAAATTGCTTTAGACGGACTTCATCAATTACCTAAAGCACACTTCGATTAGCTATATAACTTAACCCAATTGTTACGAATTTAACTGGATAGTTGAAGCTATGGAGAATTTTAGAAACCTTTTAGATCATTCCCGATTCTGTGGCTCAACATCAAAGCTTTACTCCAAGTTGTCAATTGGGTTACCAAAGCTTTCGAGATTAACGAACTCTAATACAATTCGCATAAGGAAAAGTTTGTGAAATCTCGCTAGTGGCATGTCTATTTGTGGATTTGGCATTGGATTTATTTGTGGCCCTTTTCATACATTATCTTTTGGGATATATTAATTCGTCATCCATATTATAAAGACGAATATATGTGGCTAACTATGATCTATTATTCGATCTATCATATTATTTTTGTCAAGTGATTTGGCAATGTTCCTGCTGATAAACTTTTTTAAATCTATGCAAGTCTACTTGCATCACAAATTTAAGTTAAGTAAAATTGAGCGTTCTCTTTGCTTAAAATACTTTGAAGATATTTTGAGGCTGCGTTTGAAAGTACAAAAATTGTAATGGCCAGTATAAATCAGAAACCATCAACAAATTTTTATTTTATGTCTATTTGCAAATATATTTTAATATATTATATTATTGTGTTGTATTGTCAGTTGAAAAATGGCTTTTATTAAACTGTATTTTAATAGGGGCTCCCTATGTATTTATGAATTTCACTGCCTTTCAGGTGGTCCAATAAATTCAATATAAAATATTGCAGTATTCCCTCGTTCCTTTCGTTCTATTTGCGCTTGCGCGCGACAGTAAAAATACGTTGCAGGTGGCAAGAGGTGTGGCAGATAGAGATATCCGACAGACAGACAGTCAGACAATGAGACGATTCTATTCCTTTGTCGATTGGACCATGGGTAATTGCAATTTTGTGTGCGCACGTTTTCATTTAGCCATGACTTTATTTACACTTGAACTTAAAATTGTGGCACGCGCAGCCACTTAGGCAACCTGTTCTTGGGTTTACACGTGTGCGCTTTTTGTGATAATATTCGTACACATATTGGCTTTTTACTTAGCATTTTTTAATGAGCTAATTAATTATTCTTCATAATGGCTTACGTATACGTAATATGAGTGAGCAGTTGGTTGTGACAGCAGTTGCCGGGACTACAAATTGATGCAAAGACTCGGTTGTGAGTGGTTTTAAAAAAATTTAAAAATAATAAAAATATTTTAAATTCAATTATTTAATAATCAAGATATCTTATCTTATTTTCCCCCTCGTCCTTGTTCACACTCTCCGGCTTTTCATTATATTCTACTAAAAATAAACAGTCTGTCTGCTTGGGCAATCTCGAAAGTTTCCAATAATGTGATCAGAAAACTAACGCACTCATATGATGATTGCCATATTCATTTCTTTAATGGATTTTCATTTAAATATATTTTTTTTATACTTTCTATAGTATTTACCATTTCCCCTTCATGCTTATCAGAATATAGTTTCTCAATACTTTAAAATTTTGCAACTCAGTCGCATAAACATTCATGTTGCTCTTTGTATCTGTTGCACCTTTTGTTGCCCATTTTGTGTGCGGTCAAATGGTTTGCAATCTTTCAAATGCACTGCACATACACACAGTTGAAAAATTTCAGTTTAATGCGAGTACTGGTAAATATTGGAAGGGAATTAGAGTGAAAGCAGCTGAACAGCAGTCGGAACAAATATTTTACTTTGAATTTATACATCACATATTTGTTTTTTGGCAAGGCATTCGGGCCAAAGCCTAATCACACTTTTAGCCTTTTTGGTCGCTGGCTATATATCAACGAGATGGATGTTATTTGATGACCCGCGTTTGGGGAGGAATCCTTTGAGCTCTTCACATCAATTACTTTTCCAAAAAAGGCAAACCATCTAGCAAATGTTCCCTTCCATTCTTTTCACAATTGAACAAATACAAATTCGAGCATTGAAAAAACTCCAGCAAACCAAAATGGAATGTAAAAAGGAAAGGGGAGATGAAGAAGCATCAGCGGCTAACAAATTCACGCCATGTGAGAGAAGCTTGTGGCTCGCATGGTTTTATTTTCATGCTCGCTGATTTCATTTCCATCAAACCCATTTTGTATACCCTTGCAGAGGGTATTATAATTTTTACACGAAATATGCACTGCATGAAAGGAGTCAGTCTTCATAAAGTATATTTATTTTTGAACAGAACAAAGAGGTAAGTTCATATAGCTACCTTAATGAATCTTGGTACCGAATATTGAACAGATTCCTCTGCAAGGGTATCAAATCGTTATCATGCCGAATAAAACAGTTTTTTCTAGTTTTTATATATTTTATTAGTATTTATTTTTTTTAATTTTACGCCGCGTTGCTTTTGGTCAAAAGAAGTTGTCCAGGCATATAAATTATAAATTAAATGATTGTCGAGCGTTGCTAATTGAAATTAGGCTATCTAAAGCTTAACCCAAATTTTGGTCTTACTCTTTACTATTGCATACCTTGTGGCGCCTTTGTCAAATACTTTGGGTCGGATTCTTTACATTCCATACACAGCGTATTCACAGATATGTGAATTCTCTTGGCTTAGTTTGTGCTAAATTTTCTGCTACATAAATAACTTTTAAGGCAGTCGAAGCACACATTGTTTGGGCCATTTATCAGCTAACGCATGGAGTTGGCCCATTGCAATGTAATGCATTGCACTCTGTGCTAAAATTATGGCAGACTTTTGACCAAGTTGTTCAATGAACTGCTGCAGACACAAAGAGTCGCATTGATGAAGAACTGTGAATTGATAAAAGATGATTTTAAAGTTTATTTGTCTTGGTTATATGAAAATAGAATAAGAATTAAGTACAGAAGGAGTCAATAAACTGATATTATCTTAGAGAAAGGAGATCAGCACAGAAAATGCTTGCGATATGCTTAAAATATAACAATGAATAATATAATATATAAACTATGAAATAAATTGCAAATTTTGTTTTGTTTAAGTTGTATTTAAATTTATTTTTAATTCTAGTTTTAGACTTTAATAAATTTAATACATTTTTATATGAATAAATGGACTAGAGAATATAACTACTCGAAAAAATAAGATTTACTAAATTGTGCTTCTCTTTTTATGTTAACCAAACCAGATACACAGATTTTTAAAGAATTTGCTCTTGCCTCGACCACATTTATTTATAAGATCTCTTAAAAATTTAAACATACATCGGTCAGGACCTGTTGCAATTAACACTCGCCTCTTGGGTCACATTAAAACGACATAAATTGTCCCAAAATAGCATTTAGTGCTTACATGTGTGTCAATTTAATGCACGGAAAGTTTTGCTATCAACAGTTGGAACTGTCCTTGAAGCGTGGCAGGAAGAGGGGAGTTGTAAACCAGGGAATGCGGTGTTGTGCTGAGAGCCCAAGCGTGCTGACCCTGGCACGTGTAGTGTCAAAAAATAAACAACAACAAATGCTTCAAGGCTTTGGCTGCCACACTGAGATACGCTGACCTGGACAACGACGTGGCAGGTGCGTTGTGTCAATCTTTGGATGGCATGCAGGTTGCCTGTCAAACGTCAACCGTCAACCGTCAACCAACAACCAACAACCGTCAAACATCAACGACGACAAATGTCAACAAGAGCATACATCAGCGTGTTGTCGCCGTTGCCATTAGTGTTGTTGTCAAAGCTGTATGCACATATTGAAAATGGATGGGAAGCAGTGTGCAGGGTTGCCATTCTACGACGTTCTTTTCATTATTCTCGAATTCCCTCTCTATATTTGTGCAGCTATGCAAATGATGCGCAAGTCTAAGCAAACTTCAAAGCGTTTTTGCCAGTAAGGAAATGACTAACGTAGCGAATGCCCAAGTCAGATTGAGGGCCAGTTCAAGCGGAGGAATGCAGGGATAGAAGAGTTGGGAGCAGGTGGAGAGTTGTGGTGCAATAAGGAAAACCTGTCCGTGCTGCTAACTTAATGCTCGGCTTGGCTGCCAGAAACGCATGCCAGCGGAAATTGTTTGACAAAAGCAGGAAATGTTACACACACTCAATTACATAGACACGCTACATTCTTCGCCTTCCCATTCCCCAACAACACATCCCCCAGCCGCATTCTTGTGTAACATTACGTATACGCAGTGTATTGCCCGCTTTAGTTGCAGCATGTGTTGACAACACATTGCAATTGGGTTAATTGTACATTGGCTCGCTTTGACTCGTTAGTGGAATGTTTTATAATGCGTATTTTTGTGGAGTGGGTGGAGTGGAAGTTGTGGCTAGGAGGTTGTTACAGCATTTTAAATGTGGGTCATTGGTTTGGGGTTTGCTTTGAATGCTGCCCCAATGAAAATGAACATTTAAATGCGTCAATTTGCCAGTGTCAAACGCTTGAAATTTCTAGTTCTATTCGCAATTCCCTCCACATGCCACTTGCCACTTGCCACACGTGTCCTCAGAGTCAACTAGACATCAGCTCGTCAATATTGTCACTCGTTTCACATTCTTCTTCTCGTCGCTTTACACTCGTCACTCTTACACGCTTCAGAGCACACTGACTATCCCAATATCTACACGCGCACCACTTGATAGATGCCCCTTAACGACTTGAAAAGATCCCCTTTTCTAGACCCCAACCCCTTAATTTCTCATTGTCATAAATATGCAAATATATTACGTGATTTCCTTCAGGGATTTGCTCATAAAGCACACAACTAGTCGAATGCTAGAAGCGTGAAATGTAGCTAGCAAAATCATGCAAATGGGTTAAGGAGAAACTGAATGAAAGATATAGATTAAGTCGGAAAAATGTATACCCTTGCAAGTGGAATTCTAATTTGTCACAAAATTTTAAGCCCACTAAAAGGTGACGTGGCATATATACAATTTTCAACAGATTCCTTGATAAAAAAATCTTTTTAAAATTGTTTTTAAAACTCTTTTAAAAATCTACAGGTCTCTTAAAGGGTATTAAGCTTTTGGCCTGCTGAAGATAACATTTTTTTCTTGTTTATTTTTAATTTAATGTCGCTACACAACTCTTAATGGAAGGCAGGTCATATAAGTGTTTTCTCCTTTTACAGAAAGAAAAGTAAAGGAAACTCCTGGGGGTAAAATAAGCAATTATGTCGCATTAAGTATTTACTTAACCTGTTTTAATGTTTGTGCCTTGCAATTAAATGTTAATTAGTAGGTTGTTGCATTTTATGTTCGAATCATAATTAAAATTCATTTAATGAGGCCGCAAATTTGCATGGTTAATGGCAACGCCTATGCCACGCCCTCTGGCAACGACGGCTTGCTGATAATTGCTGAATCAAAGCTCAACAGAGAAACCAACAAAAAGAAAAATGAATAACAGAAACAAAAAAGAAAATAAAATGAGAGAAAAAAAGAGAAAAAATCAAGGACGGAAGTCATTTAAAACACATTTTATCGCCTGATTTTGCACAAAGTTGCCATGTTGTTTTTTACGTATATGTGTAACGGACTTGGGAAGGAGGGGAAGTGGCATATGCCGCATGCAATTTGCATTAAGCGTACATGAAACAAAATGGCGCCATTTAAAACGAATTAATGAGCCAAGCAATTTATTAAAGAAAAAATCCAAAGACGTCAAAAGGTGTGAGATGGCCAAATAAGAGGGCAAATGGCAGTGGGTGGAAATTGTAAATTTGACACGTAAATGAAAATGAAAATGACCAGCAAATGACAGGAAGGAAATTGCACTTAAAGCCTGATTTTGGCGATTAAGGACAGCTGCTAAAGAGCTCAAAAGTCAAGAGTGGACAGAAATGAATTCAATTTGCAGCAGACTCGACCAAAATAAAAATATATATATTTTAGCTATATCTTTTTTAAGATTTCAACTCTGTTTTACTGCACTTTTTCAGCTTTTATGTTAGTACTTTGCCTTTGCTTATAAGGACTCTAAGACTTTGGCTTTTAAATTTGATGTCATGGTATAAAATTGGTACCACATTGCTAAATACGAACTCTGTGCTGCACTCGACATGTTTTTGCTGCTCTAATAAACTATTAATTAACGCAGAGAGGGAGAAAAAGAAAGGGTATGGGGAGGGGTAGGGAGGAGGATGGGTTAATGTTGCTGCTGCAACTTATTAACGCATCAACTTAATGTGCTTCAGCTAATTTACTTTTTATTAGGAGTCCCCGCCCTGGCACTCAACACATGCCATGAAAAGCCGTCAAGTGTGGCGTCAGGACACTGGCAGAAGGCACTGTGATAGCACCATGTCCTGTCGTAGTCAAGCCCAAGCGACATGTACAACATGCACAGCCTCAGTTTATGATGCTGTAAATATTGTGAATAAAAACAAGACTGTGAGAGGCATAAAAGTAAAGCTGATGCGACTTATAAAATACTCTGTAAAACAAAAGTTCTTTAACTGCAATAATATTTTTGAAAATTACTCATGTAGTATTATTATTTACAGAGTATTAACGATTCGTTTCGATCCCAATAGGAAGTGCGTGTGGAATGCTTGCTGCATGCTGTTTTTTAATGTAGTTTACTTTTCCTGCAGTTCGCTGCGAACAACCTCGCAATGCGATTAAAATTGTTAACTGTGCTTAAATAAAAATAAAAAAATGCACGCAAAAGGAAAATGAACGGCAAAAACAAAACGAACGTGGCTTTAAAATTTAACAGCATTAATTAACAGCGAAATACTTCTGCAGATTCGATGGTATTAATAGGAAAGTGCACAGTAAAAGCTATATTTATAATTCCAATAATTTATTTGTTTAAAAAAAGATACAATTTAATTAAGACAAATTAAATTTTTCTACTGCGCCATCAAATTATGATATCCCAATAATAAAATTAAGCATACGCCACCAAATTGGCTTATGGCTAATTATTTATTTACATAGCTAACTCACACACACATATACATACACACCTGTGTATTTGAGGTGGAGCACACACTTCGTTTTGACGTCACAAATGTATTTAAGAATCCATTGACACATTCATAAATCGATGGCTGATTTATTATCAATAATTGCTTTTGATTGCTTTTGTTGTGGCTGCGGATTTCTATTCGCTGAAGATGCAAATGCTGCGCCCATAAACAAAGAACAGACAAAACAGGCAATCAAACCAAATGGAAAATTCGCATAATTTGTTTATAAACAAATGCGTAGCAGACATAAAAGCGAACAGCGGCGAACATCAGAAACAGTTCACGAAGCAATTGCTAATTGCCAATTTGGCATTAAAAAACAATTACAATAATATTAAATAATATTAAATACGCGGGTTTAAAATAGACAACAATTCAATGCTAAAACTAACAGCATCTGTTATTGTTTAACAGGCCACCCACATGCGAAGACAAATTTATTCACTGTTAAAGGTAAAGTTAACAGCACTGGAAGTCGACTTCGAAAGGATGGGGCTTTGGTTTCGTAACAGAGAGCCGATGTCTTGTTCGCTCGCTGGCTCTCTCTCGGCAGTTGCTGTGCAAGCGGCATACACATACACATACACACACACACACACCTGCATACTCATGCCGAACAGCTGTTTGGCGTGGGCCTGGCAGAGCATCTTCATTAACATTAATCATCATTAACATTGAACACCAACAGCACAACAGCGCGTGCACACAGATGATGTTAATGCCAGCGGCTTCTTTTGCGGCTTCAGTCGTTGCCTGTCAACAAAGCGGTGCGCACGTGTGCGGAGCCGGCACTAGGCAAAAGTATCTTTAAATACAGAATTAAACACATTCGCGAAAAGCTAAAAAATTTGTGTGAGTCAAAGCTTAAAAATTAACAATCGGGTTAAAAATTGTGTTTGATGTGAGCGCGTTATCATTACAAATAAATAACAGAAGATCAAATGACATAGAAATTGTGCGAAAATTTATTGCAGCATGTGAAATTCCCAGAACTGTCAAGTGTCAACTCAACTAAATTGAAATAAGCTAAAAAAATTCACACACATCATCGTTATTTGATTTAGTTAACCATTTTTAAATTCTGTGCAACAACTTGATTTTGCATGAGGCAAATAAAATTCAAAACATACACATCTGAAATATTTGTAAGCGAAAACAAAGCGAATACTATTTTGTTGGACCCCAAACGACAAACAAAAAATAAAAAAGACAGAAGTGAGAGTGAAAGAGAGTTAGAGGTAAATATTTATTATATCCACAATACAATAAATCAGCTTTAGCACAAACTCAACTGCAGAGTGTATGAAAAACACAGAAAACTGTTGCCAAAACTTACAAAAAGAAAGTGTCAAATTTATGCGAAGCGGTAAAACGGAATTGCCGGAAATTTATATAGATTATAAAGCAGCGGAGGGAAAAAACTTGCAAGACAAAAACCTTAAGCACACTCTGCTTTTCTTCAAAGATTTTTGTTTGCCTTTGTAACCCAACGCCAATTGTGAGAATCTGCCAACGAACTCGATTTATTCATACATTCCGAAATCTTTTTTAATTGAGGGGTGAATAAGAAATAAAACGCTTCTAAGCTAATTAATTAGTAGTATCTAAAATCAACAATTAGTAGTATCATTGAAAATCAACATATTCGAGTTTTTAAAACGAATAGTATGTACTTACAAAACGAGTGCAATATGTTAAAAAACTACATAAAATAATAGTTATTATATTGATTGATTGATTATATTATATGAGAATATCAACAGTTTATTATTTTACATCTGAATATTTATAACTATAAAATTTGAATTATTTAAATTTAAAACAGACATTTTTCTACAAGAGCTATAGAAAGCCACAACCAGCTGTTATTATCTTGTCTTAATTATATCTGAAGTGAAAAGTCAACATCTTTTTAAATTCGATATTGTTTTAGTTCACGTTAACACGAAGTCCCTAAAAATATTAAAATTTCAAAATTTATTAAAATTGTGTTTTTATAAATAGATTAAGCCATTATTAGGTGTCTAAATATTCATTAGATGCTGGTTAGCATCTTCTTATTAAATTTCAAGGTTTATTACAAAAATCTTACCAAAATCCAGTTATAATGGTATACAAAAATTGAAGCGTAAATTCTGAAAATTTAAATGTAATTTAACCATTTTTCCCAGTATCTTCAATTTTGTTTCGCGTTAATGCAGTTTAGTTTGCGATACTGCAATTTTCAAGTTGCACAGAAACTATAAGTAGACCATTAAATTATGATAATCGATTATTAGAATTGTGCAGCAAAGTGAAGCGAAAATTCTCACGAAGAAAGCTGCCTTCTCAAGGACGAACTTTTATTGTAAGGAAACTGAAAGACCTCGCTGGCAGTGCCAAGTTAAGGATTCAATGCATTTGGTGCCGTCAGGAAACTCATATCCCCCATAACACTAGCATTTTGACTGCTTGCATATGTGGGAATTTGTCAAAAGTGAAAAAGAATAATTGTAAGGGGAAACCATGTAAAAAAGAGACCCTTCCGTTTCCGTTTCTGTTGCCAACTGTCAAATAAAAATGGTGCATACATTTTGGAGCAGACGACTGCCAAAGTGTTTTGAGGGCAAAACTACAATGGGGCATCGAAACATAAAAGACAAGTTAATGTAATAAACATTAGTGAAAGAGTGAGAGTGACAGAAAGAGAGAGAAAGTGGCA
Organism: Drosophila innubila; assembly: GCF_004354385.1. NCBI lineage: Eukaryota > Metazoa > Arthropoda > Insecta > Diptera > Drosophilidae > Drosophila > Drosophila innubila. The sequence continues at coordinate 20,051,487 of NW_022995376.1, read as the reverse complement.
AGATGAATAAAATAGTAAATTAGAGAAATGGAGAAATGAAGAAATAAAGAAATTGCCTGGGGTTTGCCAGGCACACAAAGCCCAACCGCAAACTCAATGCAGATAATTAAATGTAATTACATAATGTGTTTGTATTTGTGGCTGACACTTTGTGTGCGTGCGCTTCCCTTGATTGTGTGCGTAATGGCATGCTTATCACCCACAACAGAGAATTCACATTGTTAACTACAAAGAAATCCATATTTCGCAAATGGAAAAACTTAAATACTCTACAAAAACTAGTTGATAATTGCAAATAAATTGAATAGAAAATAACATTAATTGCAAGTACAAGTATATTAGTTCTAATTGTAGTTGCAGCTAATAGTTTATCCTTTAGAATTATTATCAGATCGGTGTAGACTCGCTTACTACTCTTCCTGTTGGGTGACACAGTAATTAAATTACAGCAACACACAAAAACACATATCTCTATTTCTTTCTCCATGTGTATGTGTATGTGTGGATGAGGGCAAAATGTGGCCTAATGTCTGATAAAAGCTTATAATGATGACGTGCAGTCGACGGCCTCCTAAACCCCGATAGGCAACATTCGCTTGGTAGCGGCAAAGTCAATAAAATGTAATTAAATCGACATTGTTATCAGCAACATACAAACAAACCACACACACACACACACACACACACACACACACACACACACACACACACACTTAACTATTGTAATATATTCAATAAAAACTTTTGGGGAATTTTTTTGGCGATTAGTTTGTCAATAGGTTCACACTGTGTTTGTTATTTTACCAATTTAAAATATACATACATATATCTATTTCTAAATTCATATTAAGATAAGTGTGGAAAGTTGCTGTGCAAATTCAAATAGCAAGCAAGCAAAAAACTGCATATATTAAGAAACTTTTTAATAAGACTTGCCAAGACGTTAACGAAAGCATCTCAATAAAGGTAATTTATGGCAAGAGCATATTAACGGAAATTCGACAAAACTAAAAACTTATTTATGCGCAAAATACTCTCTCTTTCCCTTTCTCCCCTTAAAAACTGCAACAATCTTCGACGAAGCAGGCCAACTTGGCCTAAAGGAGGCCTGCCAACTAGTTTCACTCATGACGGCAAAGTTCAGCTCATTTCCATTTACCTTTTTTTTTTTGGTTTTGCTCTTATTCCAATCCTCGTCCATACTTTAGCTGCTGCTCTTTTTGTATTTGATTAACAATTTTTCTTTCGAGAACCCTCGAAAGTTGGCTATTGACATAACGAGTATCAAGTGGCCTTCAGTCTTCTGTGAAACCCCGCGGATTTTAATTGAAATTTCAGCCCAAAGTGGGTAAAGAGAATGGTTTAAGTGCTTCAGCCGAAAAATGGGCTATGAAATAAGATTGAACCCCATTTTTGTTAAGGTAATCTTATAAATTAAGTTTATTTTCAACGAAGGCTCAAATTTGATGCAATTTCGGTTCGACTTAAATTATTATTTTCAGAGATTTCTCAAAGTCGACAGAAGACAGACAAGTTGCATAATTCGGTCTACAAATAAACCTTCTGCTCACAGTCATCGTCAGCTCATCAAAAGTCAGTTAGAAAACCACTCGTATTTTTCACTCAGACTGTGTTTATGTCAATATGAAGTACAGTTGTGTGAAAGTTTCATTTTTTTAAAATTGGTAGCTGCTTGAAGAGCAATGCAATCGCATGTCTACATTTGAGTTTCAAAGCCTTAACTGCATTTAATATCTATTCACAGATTCATGGCTGAATATAGACCAGTTTAGATTTCTATTTCGAAAATTTGGAAACTGTTTTGCCAACATTCAAAGTGATTCATTTGGCAGCTACTGTCGATATTTCAATAATGTTCAGAGCCAACATTTTTGGTTTTCTTTTTGGAGCGTACAGCAATTCCGTTACTCGTTGCATCTGTTGTGGCAACAGCTGCCATGATTAGGTTATAATTTTAAGTTGAAATTTTCAAAATAAAAAAGATGAATAAATCTGAAATATACAAATACAAATAAGTCCATAATACAAACTAATAGAAATCAATTGAAGTTGTTCAAAGAGATGTTTCCGATTATTCGTCATTGAAGTTGAATCTCTACCGAAAACAAGAATGAGTTAAACGATATACAAAAGTATTTAAACTGTCTACAACTCTGATCTTTATCCTATTTTACAATCGTCTGATCCAACTTAGAAAAGAATACCAAGTTGAACTTGTTAGAATGTGAATGGCGAGTGATTTACATTGACACTTCGCTTTGGGACAAAGTTGTTTCAATCAACTCACCAACACCACTGCTCCACCAACACCACCAACACCACTCAACCAATTTCTGGCCCAGCACCGCGTAATGCAACAAGTGTTTGGCTCGTCGAAAATTTATCGATGGCAAAACTTAGCTTCAAAGTGAATTACGACAAGTTTGTCGTTGCCACACGACTTTGTTGCAAGGCTTTACTTTTTATGGCCACAGCGTCGCAAGAACAAATAACCGTATGGAGAGTCATCGGCCCAGACCGGACAAGACAAGGGACCAAAGAGAGAGAGAGAAGAGCGTGAGGACATTCGAGTAAGATAAATGTCCGGGGAAGCCGAATGAGGATGAGGTTTTCCGAGGCATGAACCTGAAAACAAAAATGCTAAATGAAAGCAAAAAGCGTAGTCTGAGAAAATTTAATTGCTCAGTCGCCTGACTAATTGAAAAGTTGCAAGTTTCAACGCGAAGCGAATATAAAACAAACTTACTGCCAAAAGAAATTCAAGATGAAAGTTATTTGTCACCCAAAATAGTAGAAGACAAAGAACAAGATGTATAACCATGGTGATAAAAGTAAGGAGTATATTAAGCACATATGTAGTATCTCCATAACAGCGAGAAAAACTAATAAGTGAAAGCGATAAAGTCGTCATCCGAGCAGGCGACAGAAAACACATAAAAATACTATATTGATTTGTAAGCCGGGCTTAAGCCGATAGATAGATGGATACTCTTGCACGGCTTATGGTTTCATAGCACAATTATGAAGAAAGCCTATCAATTTTATTGGCATCATGGCTCATGTTTCTCTTACGCTTCATGTGACACTATGATGCTCGTAAATTGGACAAGTTAGTTGGTCGCAGTTAGTCACGTTCGCATGTTCGAAAAGTTACAATATTTTGTGTCACAATTTCAATGATCTGCATATCTGACTGCCTACTGTCTATATTTTCCATTTCCCTGCCATTTCCATGTCATTCTCCCTGCTTTTTACGATGCTTCTGACCTCCAACTGGTTTGGTATATTTTGTATATTTTGTATATTTTGTGTAGTGATGCGATTTATGTGGACAACGTCCATTTATCGCGCCATCATGTTTTTTTTTTTTTTTTTTTTTTTGTATGATGAAGAAGCTGCCTCCCCCATTCGCCACCCGGAAAAGATGTCCTCCGAGCCATAACAATAAATATTATTTCAAATATTTTACTGCTTTGCGTATAGAGTACAGTAAGTCGATGCGAAGGCCATCAATTTTGTTACTCTTCAGGCATCTGTATTTCATTATACCATATTTACATGCTAAAAACGGAATATTAACATTGTGCAAATTTTTGTAAAGACATCTGTAAGAATACTCATTTAATTCTAACTTTAATTTAACTACTAACTTTAATTCTAATTATTAATTTTTGGTCTTACTTTTTATAAAAATAAAAGACTTTTTGTTAAATTTTTGTTTAAGAGTTGTTGTTGTCCAAGATTTATGGTTTATAATAGATAAATAAATATATATTTATAATTATCACTCCCATTGAAGAGACTTACCGTTCTGTTTTCTTCATCATCCCTGAAAATATTAATAATAATAATAAAGAAAACACTTGGGAGCTCTAGCACCGTTTTAGAACTACGGACAGGGTGTTTTCCAGTCAAGCAATCTTTTGCTTTAAGAATGCTCTAGTATTAAATTGTATAAATTTGTTTTCAAAATCACTCCTGTATTCTTATTCCTTCCCTGTGCCGGAATTTTCTTATCTGACTTAATTCAGATTTATCAATTAATTACCGTCTTAAGTTCAACATTTTCCGCTTTTCCAATAATTATATTTTCGATTCGGGGAACGTTTACCGAAAATTTCAGCATATAATTTATGTATTTTATGCCGTCATCCATAATTGATCCAAGCTAAAATATGCGTCCATGCGGACAATTGCGATGCTGCGGTACAGAGGCATATTTATGGTCAGGTCATGATTTATAAATAATTAAATATTTATTTTCGCACGTTGTAATGACGTTGGCAGTGTTAGCAGCAGAACTGTCAGCGTTTGGCATTTGCCCAGCTCATATGCTCATTAATATTAATAAGACGACATTCGAGCGAAGTAAGGCATGTTGTTGCCTCCCACTCCTGATTCGAATCTCAACAGGTGTTTGTGTTGATGTTGCCACATGCCACAGGCCACATGCCGCAAGTCGCATGCCACATGTGTCGACCCTTGACTGTGTCTTTATGTGGTAATCAAGTCAAGTGCCAGAGAGTACTTCAGCTTTGAAAGTTTCGTTTTACTTTAGGTCTGGAGTTCGCTGTACTTTCTGAGAGAAATTGTTGCTCTCCTCGTTTTCGTTTAGTCTAGAATCCAATTTCCATTATCCAATTTTGATGCTGTCAGGCGCGCATAAATTCGACGGCCCTATCCCTGATGTTTTGTTATGCAAATCTCGGCAAAAAGTATCAATCTCCTACTTAGCCAAGCCAAAGTCCATTTACTGTACGTACTCATCCCAGAACCCAAATCGCCAGACAGAGGGGACATATTTTATAGTCCCAAGAGCTGCAGAGCTCTGGCTGTTGTTTTATGGCCTAAAACATTATAACTCAAATTTTTCTTGGAATTCGTAGCTGCTTTTTGAGAGACTCCCCACAGCAAAGGAGGCAGCCAGTAAGAATAAAAAAAGAAAGACAAAAAATATAAACGAATTTTTTCTCAGCGCCCTTTTTAAAGTTTTAAATACTCCACATCAGCTGCGGCATCAAAAATTATTTTAAGAAAATTCAAAAAATTGCATAATTGCCCCATCCTTCAAATGAGATGTATTATTTTTATGTAAAATATGCAAAAACAACAAATAAACAGTAAGATGGCTTGGCAAATGATGCGGGCAGCACTTGAGGCCTTTTTATATATATGCATACAAGTTTTCTTCCTTTTGGCGGTTTCAGGTTCCCCCACTCCTCCAGTTTCTGTTATCACAGGTGTATGCCGGCATCGTTGGCAGAAAAAAGAACACAAACACAAAAAAATACAAATAAATATGAATTCCCTTGTGTATAATTTAAAGCGACAAAAAAAACTCTAGATATGAAAATTCGACAATAACATGTACGTTATTCCCAAGGCGTTTCTAATGATATACGAGTATATAAAAATTCAGGGATCGTTTTAAAAGAAAAATTGCCATCTAACAAAGATTTTTACATTTTTATTTATTTAGTGTCAACTAATAACAGTTGAATAAAATCAAATTAAAACTATTAAAATTATATTACATTAAAAATTAAAATTAAAACTGAATTGATTTAAAAAAAAAACAAATTTAAACTTACAAAACACTCATGCATTGTTAATTTTTATTTAATAAATGCAAAATAATGTTTGAATGCCAATTTTCACAAAATTATACATAATTTTTATATTTTTCACGTAAATAATATTTCAATATTTTTAAATCATATATTATAGAATGATGCAATTATCTTTAAATTCTAGTTTTTATAAATATGAGCTTTTTATAAATATATATATCACAAATTTATTTAAAAAATTGGCAGACAATTTGTGCAGAGAAGTAAGAAAAACCATTTCACACGATAACACAAAAATTTGTTGCACACCGTTTAGGATTTGAAATTTTTTTTTTCTTTTTATTGGCGCGTGTTTTTCTATGGGTTTCAGAGTTGAGCGCACTTTTTATCTATATAATTTGATTTATGACGCTGGCAGCCACAGACAACAGTCACAGCAAGAACAGCAATAACAGCAACAACACCATTATCAAGTCTATATGTATATATTTGGTAGGCGAGATGGACGACTGGAGGTCGACTGCTCAGAACAGAGTTCACTTTAAGTTATCTCTCAATGAATATCCATTAAAGATGATGAGCCACGCGCGCTTTCAACAGCGTTTAATGTTAGCGTCAACGACGTGTCACGCCCAGAACACACACACACACACACACAGCCCCCGCCTAGCGTTTAAACAATAAATTAATTTGGGCCACGAATCCGCAACTTGAATCAGTGTCTAGAGTCTAGACGAAGGCCTTGGCGATGCCAACTAAAGACGCCACAGGAATGCGCATGCTGAATTTAAAGAGCCAAGAAATACTCTTTCTTTCAGTTTTCCCTTTAGCTCCCCTCCAGTTTCCAATTCTACTCAAAGTCCTTTTAGCCTGAGTGCTCGAGGCATATTTACTTTAGGGTTTGTTTTCTTTGCTATTTTTTTTAAGGGATTTTAATATTCGTTTTCATTTGCATGTTGTTCTTTTGGTCTCTAACGCTGAGCGAAATGTTTTATGTTGCATAAACAAAGGCAAATTATTCAAATGCCAGAGAACGTTGCACAGAGTGTGAAAATGCAGAACATGACTCAAAATGAGCATCATATAATTATGTTGAGATTAACCCACGTCAGAAATACTTGCACTGAATAATTCAATAGAATGTTGAATTTTTTACATAATTTACCTATTAACATTTTACAGAAGATTAGCAACAAAATCAATAAATTTATTGTTTAATCAGCCAGAGGGAAGAGTCAGTTGACAAAGTTTAATGCTTTCTGATAACACAACAAAAATTCTAAATCCCTGTGTCATTACGAGCATAAACACCCTGTGGGGACTCGGGTTTGGAATGGAGTGACTTTTGTCAGTTTACCAATTAAATTAGTTGACATAAGCCGCTTAGGGCATTGCTCTGCACTGATTTACAAAACTCTGCTTTTGCCCAACAAACGAACTAAAAGCAAAACTAAATTTTAATTACACAGAGTGTGTGCTAAAAAGTATTATGGAGCCCAATCACAACGAATCACAATCAGCACACATTATATTGAAAAGTGTTGGCATTAAATATAACAAACATACTTAAAAGTACAATACTGACACTCACGTTACCAAAATAAATGCTAGTATCGAACAAATAATTTTTCTAGTAATTTTTCCTATCACAATTTTATTATATAATAACATGAACTTTTTTTTAAATGCTAGTTTCGAAAAAATAATTTTTCTAGTAATTGTTCCTATCCAAATTATATCATATAATAACTTGATTTTAAATAAAAATAGCAGGAATATGCGAATGCGAGTATTCAACTTTGATATGGTCATTTTGAATTAAATATCTGCAACACCAAAAAGTTAGTTCCACAAATCTCGATTTTTTAAAGCATATAAATATAAAAAGTAAAAGGTATAAAAGTAAAGTGACTAAATAATCAATTTTTTGTGCAACAATATTTATCGATCGATCGTTCCTGTTCTAGTTTCCAACATTGTAAAAAGTTTTAGAACTTAGTTCTATCCATGATAAGTAAGAAATTAATTTTTCGTCAAACTATTCAAGAACAGATGTACTTCATGGAGTCTGTAATTTTACCATCAATATGTTTTTAACATGGTTTGGTCTAAGTATAATAACTCTTTTTTATGATGAAAATAATTTTAGAATCTCAAATTATTTGATCCTTAATAAATAACCAAATAATGGATAAATATAATTAATTGAATCCTTTTAAAAGATATACTTACTTTTAGTTAGTATCCAACGGAAAGACCTTTCTCAGTTCCGAGTCAAACAGTAGGTAATGGCTTATTAAAGTGTATGCAGATACATGCAATACAAAAAACAAACAACCTGGTCAATAGGCTGTCATATATTTTCACTTTCTCTCACTGCCTCTCTCTCCCCTTTCTCTGTCCTCCGAGTGAAAGACGGCTTGGACGTCAGTGAAGCGCTTTATGGCCTTTGTGGCATGACCCCGTCCCGTCAATGGCAATATTTGTGTGTATATATGTGTTGCAATTGATTGCTTACCCTGTGTACTGACCAGAAACAGGCTGTCATGGACATTCCATTTAAGTTTGCACTATCACCCGGACTTGGTTATCTGTCCGGCTAATCAAGGTGAGCAACCTGGCAGTGTTTGGCAGTTATGATGCGGCTTTAACCATCCAATAATTGCACAGCACGTGATTAGCATGGGGCCTAATTGGGAGCAGCTTCCTATGCCATTATTTGACTTTGTGCTTCTCATTTCTGGCCCAAATGTCATTAATCGCAGCTGTCGACCCAGTTAGGCAAGAGGCCACATATATTTCTGGCAACTCATGTTGTTTATCTAACGGGGATTACAACAATTAATTCATTAGAGCGCAACTCAGCTGACTATGAAAGGGCACTCTCTCCTTCTCCTCTACAAATTATGCCTTGACCTACAAATGCTGTGGCAATGACGTGTGGCAAGTCGAAAGCTTGGCATGTTATCTTTAAAATACGCATCAATAACAGAAGTCAGCTTTTGCTTAGTTTCTTTATTTAAATAACATCATTTTCTTAAATAGAGTTACATTTTATTGTTACTTGTATCTGATCTTTTAGTGGATCTTCGTGTTCAAGACCAATTTCTCTGTATTAGGATTTCTTGACTTTTTTCTTGTTATTTGGGTCTTGACAATCTATATTCTTATCTACATGTCTTTTAAGATTCCACTTATATCTAAAGTTTTTGAGACAACATTCACATTTAAAGGGACGTTCGCCAGTATGAACAAGTGCATGCATTGTCAAGTGTGAATTGCTTTTGAGAACCTTGTCGCAAATATTGCAAACATAAAGCTTCTTTGGTTTTAAAATTAACCTTTTTCTCTTTGCTTTCGGTTGATCTTCGTCAACAGATGGACTCTCGCTGTGTGACAGATCACTCGGCTCATTTTCTGGCTCACTCTTCGTAATTTCGCTCTTATCAGATGTCTCTTCCAAATCTGGTGACGCCTCGTTCTGGCTCTCTTCGTGTTTGCACTCTTCAGTCAGGTTCTCTTCGTTCGCGCACTCGCTCTCTTTCTTCTTTGGCTTCTTCTTTTTCTTCGCTGTGATTAAGACTTTGCGTCGTGTTTTAAAAGCAACTGCTTTTTTCCTTTTGATTGTGGTTGTTGTTTTGGGCTTGCTCGTTATCACATCTTCAGTATTGTTCTCCTGATCAGAGAGTTCTAATAAGTCTTCTCTTTTGCTCTCTTTTATATCCAGTTTCTTATTGAATTGCTTAAGAGTCAGCTCATAGTTTCGCTTGAATCTAAATGCGGCGTGAACATCACATAAACAGATTTTGCAAATGTGTTTCGGGAAATTATCATTGCGTGTAACTTTTACTTCAACGCACTCATTAATCATGAACTCAAGGCTGGGAAATGTTTCTTTCTCTTTGGTGAATATGTCTACCAAGACACCAGAGCTGGTCATGCAAACGCGGCAAATCGGATACATGTCTTACTCGTTTGGCTTCACGCGGAATACTGTTTTAAGGGTGTGTGGCAAGCACCAATTTATTGTTATTCTCTTAGTGTTGTTGAAGATGGTTCTTCCAACAGTTATGTTCAGGTACAGATACAGGTCCAGGTACACTTAAAGAAAACATGTGCCTAATGAAACCTCCTCAGGTTAAGGTTCCCATTTAGATACGGGAAATATTTGGTAATGTTGTACCTAAATAATAATCCGGGCTGGCGTACACCTGGAGAAAAATGTAAAAATAAAATATTCGTAGTTAGCTAAAAAGGTACTTCAAAGTTAATATAAATATAGTTATAGCAATGTGAAAGCAATTATTGCTAAAAGTACCATATTTATTATAACGATACACAAACTTTTATTTTAGGATTGTCATAATACTCTTGCAGAACAGTGTTGACTAAAAATAGCTCTAATATAATGCAAAAATATTAAGTAACTATTGAAACATAGTCTCATTTAATTATTTATTCTAACATTCGTACTCATTTTTAAAATGAGTTACGCGACTTCTAAGTGAAAAACTTATAATTATATAGACATAGTATAGTTCGACCGGGAGTACTTTATATCGCATAACAAAATTCAAGAGCAGATGTTTTATATTAAAAATCCTATTTTTATTTTTTGATATTTTTGCAATTATTATGTTTTTTCAGCAGTGTAAATTTTGTTTTTATATATACTTACTTATATTTTATAGATTAAATTAATAGCATAGGAATAAGATTTTTGATCAATTAAAAGCTTTGTTCTCGTTTGAGCTCTCATTAATTTTTAGCTTATTATTATTCTGATTTGATTACGATTCGAAAATAGACTGACAGTAAAACAAGAAGCTTAAGGTAAAGTTATTTTACTTCCATTAGTTTGAATATACAAAATAGTTTGTTCTCTTACGTGTCTGGCTTTTTTCTATAGTTAATTTTAACATGGGATTGACTTAGTTTAGAATATTTTTTCTTTTTTAATTTCTTTATTTTTGTGTTTTTTTTTAACTTAAAATGAATTTTCTTTAATTTGTTTTACAAACGATAGGTCATATTAAAATAAAAATAGTAAATAAATTGTTTCTCGTTTCGAGTTTATGTTTTACCTAAGTTTACCTAAGTTTAGTTATAGCTTGGATATCTTTCCGTAATTCGTGCCTGGCAACGTGAAGCGTAAGGTTGTATTTTCGAGTAAAATCCTTTGGACAATGTGGACACTTAAATATGCGTTCTCCAGTGTGAACACGTATGTGTGTTTTTAAGCTGGATATCTGTGAAAAGGCTCTCTGGCAGTGTGGACAATTGTAAGGTCGTTCGCCAGTATGAACTCGTAAGTGTCTCGTCCAGTGTTGCTTTTTTATAAATACTTTGCCACAGTAAACACAGGTGTGCGACTTATTTTTCTTGACAGTTCCTCCGTAATGCATCCGTGCTGCAACTTCAGCATCAATATTTTCGCTGTTTGATTCATCTTGTGGCTCGATCTCTTGGGCAATATTCTCATCAGAAATGTCTTCCAGCTCTTTCTTAACCACATTGCTGACAAGTTCCCAATCCTCTGTTGCAAGACTTTCAATAAAGTCGTCGAGTTCTTTCTCTTTCAACTTAATATTCTGCTCGTAATTTCTCTTGAATCGATAGGCTGCTCGCAGATCTGAAATACAGCATTCACATAAGTTCTTGGGGTGTATATCATTGTCATATACTTTGAAGTTGAAGCACTCGCTTATCATATCCACCAGACGAGGTTCCTTCGCAGACAGCTGCCTCTCTTTAGTAATATTCACCAAGGTCACGCAGCTGCTCAAACAAACGCAACAAACTGGTTCTGTGTTTGTAATTGTGATCATCGTACTTAAGACTGTGGCAAGGGTAAGTCGCTATCACCAATTTATTATAATTCGCGATCTTCGGTTATTCTACCTACTTATTGTTAGGTAGGTAAATTTAGGTGTTAGGTATAGGTGTTTGCGAATTATTGTAGTACCCACTACACTGCAGGTAAATGGGTTTTCATGTGCCTCCTCAGATTAGACATCCAATTATAGCCTTGCAAACAATATTTGCACTGATAGGGACGATCGATCGTAACTTTCTTTTCTTTCAGTTTTATATGGTGTTTCTCATGCTTTTGCAAATAATCCTTTCTGTAAAATTCTTTATCACAATGTGAACATTTATGTATATAAGCACCGGTGTGAATTCTCGCATGCCTCAAAAGATTCGACTTGAATCTAAACTTTTCGGTACAATATTCGCACTGATAAGGACGATCATGCGAATGTACTTTTATGTGACGCCTCCAGTGTTCCTTCCTTTTAAACTCTTTGTTACAAGCTTTGCAAATATGAGTCTTCTTCAGTGTTGTTTTCAACTTCTTCGATGAATTCTTGTTCTTTGTTTTCGATGCGTCTTGTATTCTTGTTTCATTTTCTGGATTACTTTTTGCACTTTCGCTCTCATCCGACAGACCTTTCAAATCTGGATTATATTCGTTCGGACTCTCTTTATTTTGGTTCTCTTCGTTTTGGTTCTCTTTATTCTGGCTTTCATTGTTTTGATTCTCTTTGTTTTCTTTCTCATCGCTCTCCTCGCTCTCGCTTTCCTTCGTATTTTTCGGCTTCTTTGCTTGCGTCAAGACTTTGCCTCGTGTTTTAAAAGCTATTGCTCTCTTCCTTTTGAGTGCGGTTGTTGTTTTTGGCTTACACATTGTCACATCTTCAGCATTGTTCTCCTGATCAGAGAGTTCTAATGAGTCTTCTCCTTTGCTCTCACTTGTATCCAGTTTCTTATTGAATTGCTTAAGAGTCAGCTCGTAGTTTCGCTTAAATCTAAATGCGGCATGAACATCAGATAAACAGATTTTGCAAATGTGCTTCGGAAATTCATCCACGCGTTTTAGTTTAACTTTGACGCACTCATTTATCATGTGCTCCAGACTGGGAAATGTTTCTCTCTCCGTACTGAATATATTAACCAAGACCCCGGAGCTGGTCATGCAAACGCGGCAAATCGGATACATGTCTTACTCGTTTGGCTTCACGCGGAATACTGTTTTAAGGGTGTGCGAAAAATATCAATTTATTGTTTTTCTCTTCTCTTCTTATTCCAGTATTTGTGTACAGGTACATTTGCAGATCAAGGTACGTCTGAATTGCAGCTGTGCTTATATTGAGGTACAAATTTAAGTACGGAAATTTTTTTTTTTAATTGTATACCTAAGTAATAAACCAATAATAAGTTGGAAACTTCGGGTACCTTTAAAAAAGGTATAAGTACTTAACTTTACTCTCTTTTAGAGAAAATTAATAATTGTTTTTAAATTTGAAGAACATGTGGACTACTTTTTCAAAGGCTTAAGCTTTTAAATGGCTCTTGTAATCTAGTCTTAAGGCCTAACTCAAACTTCATATAAAAAAAACTGCAGGAGTTTTTTTCGTTTTTTCTTTTTATATGAAGTTTAACATTAATTTTTATTTTCTGTATTATTATTATTTAAGTATAATATTTACATACGTGTTATTTTATGTGGGTAAAAATGACTTTATTAAATTTATATTGAAATTATGCGAATAATTGACTTTAAAAATTAAATTGTAGTTTTTACAAGCTATTCTGAATTTTTGTGAAATTCTGACGATTACTTATATAATATTAATAGAGTCAATTGCGTATAAATCAAGTGTCGTATTTTAAAAAATTTTCTTGAGGCGCAGTTCAGTTAAACTAGCCCAGTTGTGTAATTTAATTACTATTGTGTGGTGACATGGTAATAATAACGCCCTTTCTGTCGCTTTTATATAATTTCAGAGCTGAAAGAATTATGTGATGGATGCAGGCAGCTGTTTCATACTTCGGACTACGCATCAAGTATGGAAAACATATCAAAATATTTGAATCTTAGCGGCGGGCATCAACTAATGGGCGTTTCCCGGGATTGAAAATTAGCCAGACGCACATAACGACAGCAACAAGATAAAAAGGAGCATAAGGGGGAGCAACAACAAGCCGCACAACAAACATGAAAGGCTACTCGAAACCAAATGGTGCCGCCAACCGCAGCTGCCACATGGACCATGTCCATAGCGGCTGTGGCATCCTGTTATTTGTGCTGACAGCTCTGACACTAACGAGCTTAATAACGCCCACAGAGCAGTTGACAGCGACGTCGACGACGGCAGCGACGATGATGACAACAACAACAAAAACGACGGCAGCGATGTTACCAAATGTCACAGCAACAACTACAACAACTGCAACAATAACAGCAAAAACACAAACGGTTAGTAAATCCAGAAATGGCAGCGAGCACACAAATGGGAATTTTTCAATTTTGGGCCTATATTTGCCGGATTTTAATGGGACACTTCCCAATGGCAGTGGACCCTACGGTAATCATATGAAATGTGATAATGATTGGAACTATGGTGTGTTGCTCATCACAATGATACTCTATGCCATTGTCTGCATTGTGGGTCTCTTTGGCAACACTCTTGTCATCTATGTGGTATTGCGATTCTCCAAAATGCAGACGGTGACCAACATCTATATACTCAATTTGGCCATAGCTGATGAGTGCTTTCTGATCGGCATACCATTTGTGATCAACACAATGCAAGCGAGGAACTGGGCCTTTGGCACCTACATGTGTAAGGCGTATTATGTGAGCACCTCCGTCACGCAGTTCACCTCATCCATATTTCTGCTGATCATGTCGGCGGATCGTTATATTGCCGTCTGTCATCCGATATCCTCGCCTCGTTATCGCACGCCATACGTATCGAAATTGGTCTCGGCCGTGGCCTGGATGACATCGGTGCTGTTAATGCTGCCGGTTATACTATTTTCCAACTCCGTTGAAGTCGAGCCTGGTCATATGTCATGCGTCATTGAGTGGCCCGAGTTGTTCAATACCCAGTCGGACTCTGCCTTCATCCTGTACTCGCTTATTCTGGGCTTTGCCACGCCGTTGATCTTCATTCTGACCTTCTACTATCTGGTCATCCGCAAACTGCACACGGTGGGACCCAAGCACAAGAGCAAGGAGAAGAAGCGATCGCATCGAAAGGTTACCAAATTGGTGCTCACTGTGATCACCGTGTACATTCTGTGCTGGTTGCCACATTGGGTGTTGCAGGTGGCGTTGATCAACCGCAAGGAGAGGTGCTCCTCAAAGTTGCAGGTGGTAGTGTTCCTTGTCTGCGGTTGCCTTACCTACTCCAACTCGGCCATGAATCCCATACTCTACGCCTTTCTCAGCGACAACTTCAAGAAGAGCTTCATGAAGGCCTTTACCTGTGCAGCCCGCAAAGATGTCAATGCCCAGCTGCAACTGGAGAATAGCTTCTTTCCCAAGTTTGGCAAGGGGCGACAATCGGAGCGTCTAATTGGATCCAACAATGCCGCTGGCAAAAACGCCAAAAACGGCAAAAACAAAAAGAAATCCCTGGTTAGTGGAAGGAACAACAATGCGGCCATGACCACAACCACAACTACAACAACTGCTGGAACTGATGTCATTACCTCCATTCAACCAATGGCAACGACCCTTGCCCCATCCCAAATGACACCCAATGCCACTGCCCTGGTCGTTGTCAATGCCGAGACCAACAACTGTAAGCCTCCCGTGCTTCACACGGACTTATAAGACCAGGCTCCTGGCATGCCGCTCGAGACGGTTGTATATATAGCGCGCAGATGAGTTCGAGTCCAACTGAAAAACCATGATCCCAAGGAGCTGCAGATGAGCACAGAGCTGATGAGGCCATTGGAGTGCTTGTTATAGAGATGACATTGATATTTATTGGTATGTGGGTGTGTGGTTTAACCCCTTCTTGATTTTATTTGTAGGGGTGTGTAACGAATAGGTGAATAAAGCCAAAGATATAATCTTAGAGTATTATGAACGAGCGTTAAGCCAAAGATTTAATCAAAGAAAGACTTTGACATCAAACGCTTCTAGGATTCTCTCACAATTGATTGAAATTGAAAAATGAAACAGAAAATCCCGAAAAAAAAAAACAAGTCAATGAGAATTCACAAATTCCAGCAGAAATATTAAACAAACAATTCCCCTGGAAATAAAACGAAACTTTGACAAAAATGAAAAAGAATCATCACATTTAACGAATTAAATTCCAATGTGATTATAAAATTAGAAAGAAAACAATTTCATAACATTTATCAAAAATATTTAAACATTCATTCAAATTATTTATAGTTTGTAGGCATTGAATTAAAATTACATATTGATAAAAAAAATATCGAATAAATTTGATTACTAATTCAAGTTAAATAATATAATAAGAAACATTTGAAAAATTACAGTAAAAATCGTTAAAAAAAACTATTTAATATAAATGGACGAACTCTGTTTTTGTGTGTGACGCTTAAAAAGCCATAGCAAAAAACATCTCAAATGTTGCCCTACATCTTAAGAGTATTTAAGTGGATGGGCTTTAGCTGTATTACAATAAAAGAGATCCCAAAAATCTGCTTAGATAAAAATTAAGAAATTTATAAACTATAAACAATTTAATGTTGCCATTTGAAAATATTTATGTGTGCTATTTGTACTTTTGAATGTAAAATAAGATTATTAATATTCTCGTAGTTATAAACATTGCAAACGTCTTAATAATTGTCCAAATAAAAATTACAGGAAAACAAAATAATATTTTCAAATATTTAGGTGTCACTTTGGCAAACAAAAAGTTTAAAATATTTGCATGGAAATATAGATTGATAAGTGGAATTTAAGTTCGTATAAAAATAAATAAAATTCGAGACCCAAGCTGTGTTCTATTTCATTTACTTAAAGCATATGGATACAAATATTTATACATTAAAATACACATATTAATATCACAAATTTTATTTATTATTATTGTATATAAGTCATGCATTGTGCTAACTTCCTATCTAAATGGCAATCTCTATCTCTGTTTGAATTGCAAATGTATTTTTGAACGTGTGTGACAGATACAGATACATTTAGATATAAAATGAACTTGCATTTGAGAGTGTGAAAATAAGCAAACAAAGAAAAAAACCAAAGTGTGACAGAGAGAAAAACAAAGCAATAAACTACAAATAGTAATGGCAAATGGCTACAGAAACAACAACAACAACAGCTATAACAAAATTGTCAACAAGAGCAACAATTTTCATGCCTGATGTAATGTCCATTTGGAAATTCACAAGATGCTAACAACCAACTACCCAAAGACAATTCCAAACACTTTACAAAATAAAATGCAAAAATGGAAAAAGAAATATACACAAAGCTCTGGCAAGGGAAAAGCAAGTTACAAAAAGTAGACAACACATTCGTACTCGCTCATATGATGAAAACTAAACAAAAAACTCAACTCTCTTCACAAATGACCACTGGACACTGGAACTACACAGCGTGCAATATGAAAACTTCTCCGACTTTTTTTCCAGATGAACTTCAAAGCTTGTGGGGAATCGTAGAATTCGGTATGCACTAACTATGATCTAAAATTTGAAAAAATTTTATGGGATTTTAAATAATGTTCATTAATTAAAACATTTGGAGTTGAGAATACCAAGCAATCCCATTGTTTCTAATTAGTGTTTAAACTTTAAAGGAGGGGTATACAATAATTTTGTGCTTGAAAAGTTCTGAAGAGTGGGGAAGAAATTGAGATACAAATTAAATAAACTCAAAAAGAGTATTTAGAACTACCATAGAGTATACAGTACGTAATAGTATAGACTTTAACTTGTTTCTTTACGCTTTCGATATTAAATCCAAAAAATCAAGTGTTGCAAGGAGCATAAAAAGTGTATTCAGAGCATCAAATAGACTTCAATTTGTGTCTAATGGTGTATGGTTGGGGCTTCACTGGGTAAGCAGATCGTAAACCCTTGAGCTGCCCAAGTGTTGGAAAATGTGGAAAAATAAAGTAAATCAACAATTGCAGTGCCAGTCTGTTGTTCTCACACGAGTTTTTTCTTTTGCCTTGCGACGTGTGTTGATTGTGATTGCCAGGGCCGAATGTTTTTCATATTGCCATCAAAAAACAAGCAGAATCTGCGAAACACAGATAGAAATATGGATAGAGGTTGGGACAGGGGGAGACCGGATAATCAGCACATGCTCTGGCTCTGGTTCTTGTTCTTGTTCTGGTTCTGTCTGAAGGTCAGGGTGTACTCGCATATTGATTATTTGGAATTTCATTAGCAGGCAGCAAAGGAATTATGATGATCCCGCCTGCATTCTGATGCACTTGTCCATATGCTGCTCCCAACCCTGGACAGACAACGGATGAAGGCATCACCAGCTGCTCGCAAGGATGTCAAAAGTGGCTGCTTTTCCGCTCTCAAGATTTTAATGGGCTTCTCTGGCTGCTTTGGAAGTGTAGGTTCATTGCATATGCAGCTGTGGATGCAAATCCCCCTGACAAGCTTATCCTAAAGCAGATGCTGAAGTTTAAGGTCAAGCACAAGCACAGAAACCACTTAAAAGTCGCTACGTGCGCCAATATACGAGACAGCCAACGGAGACCGGACACAGTAAGGAGTACACACACACAGAGAGAGACAGAGAGAGAGAGAGAGAAGGAGCAAGATATGGCCAATTTATTGCCATATTGATGCAGGAAACTCAGCTGCCAGTTGAATTATGAAAACAGTTTGAGGCGCTTAACAAGTATCTCAAATATTTCCAGCATAATTCTGCTCTTGTAGTTTAGCTAATTAAATTCCTTTAAAGCAACTTATCCATAAATCCTTTGTCCTTTCGCATTTCCTTTGCATATTATTCCCCAAAATTTTCAAAGTTAAATTTTGGGGCAAAGTGTATGCGCCGCAACAGACAGCGACTTCAAAGCGTTGTAAACTGTTCATATTTTGACCCAATTTGTATCTGGGCCGTTTACGTATTCATTTTCCAATGTATTTGTATGCATGAGAAATCAAATTAATGCTTCACACTTCATAAATCGGGCATTGAAAATGAACAGATTAAAGGCCAATTTCATTTCATTTCATTTCAGTATTCAATTTTCAATTATTCTATTTTCAAACTAAAAATACAAAGTCGCTTTATAAATACATTAGCACCTCAATATGCTGGCAAATGGCTTACGATCTATATACATATATATTTGCAATATAAACAAAGAAATCTATATACTCTACTGATTCTGTATTTACGGGTGTATTGGTGCACATAATATAAAAAAACTATATATAATTAAAAATTGAACAACCAGACGTTCACGTGAAAAACTCACGAGCTAATAACCAAGTAAAAAATTTAAATAAACATTGAAATTTAATTCAAAATTTAAATGTCTAGCAACTTGGCAATAGAACTTCAAGGGCCACAAAATGAAAATTTAAAATTAATTTGAACTAAACAAAGGTAAAAATATATTTAAATGCCGATTCATTTAAACTTTCTAATTAAATTTTTTAATCTCAAATTAAAGCTTTTAGTTACTGGAATATGTTTACTATATTTTGACGATTAAATTCACAACTTTATAAACTATTCTTATCTAATTTTTGTCAGCTAATATATTTAAATTAACTGAATCTAAAGCCGATTCATATATAAAGCAATAAAATCAGGCAATATATATAAGTCTCTTATCTATAGAATTATTATTTAATTGCCTGGACTGAAAATATTTACTATAGAGAAGATCGCGTGACTCATGAATGTTGTGCAAGTGTAACTTAAATATTTAGTAGTAGATGAATGAATATCTGATAAGACAGCATTGATAAGTGGATAAGAGAGATGTGAAAACTTTATACACAGTTCAAGTTGCAGCTTTTATTTAGTTTAACTTTGTAATTCATTCGCATTGCAGGGAGAAAAAAGATAATCCATGAGAAAATGACTGCAAATATGAAATGTTTAGTATATATTCTAATTCTAAGATGCTTTGCCGTAAGTGCAGCACCGACGAATGGAGATAAAGCAGTGAGTAAAAGTTCCTAGGTCATTCAGATGATAATGATTAGAAATTATTTTCAGTTGGACAATTTATTCGAACGTAAAATCATAAAAATAATAGATTTACAAGGAATTTTGGGTGATCTTGAATTAAATGCAACCTATAAAAATATTAATACACTAAATATTGCCAGCAAAACTAATGAGAGTGTATTTGAGGTCTTAGAGCAGCCAGATCTTAATGTAAATAACGAGATGCAATCACAGAAAGCTCTGTTGGATAAACACACAGCATTTATAGAACAATTAAAAGCTCAAATTGCGATTCTAGAAGCTACAGTTCTCAACTTGAAGAATTTGCTGAGTACTAATTATAAATATTTGGATGAGAATGAAGCGACTAGTTGCTTGGACTTCGATAGCTGGGAGAGTGTAAACCTGATAAATGTACCGGGAATCGCTCCATTTCGGGTACTCTGCGATGCTTGTGGATCGGAATTTGGCTGGATTGTTATCCAGCGACGTTTTGACGGAAGTCTTGGATTCTATAGGGATTGGAATTCTTATCGCTTCGGTTTTGGATTCTACGATTCAGAGTTTTTCCTAGGTCTTGAATATATACATCGTTTGACGATATCACGTCCATATGAACTGTATATTGAGCTTGTTGATTTTGAGAACAAGTTATATGAAGCTCGATACGATAATTTTCTCATTGGCAGCGAACAGGAGAAATATATGCTAAAGAGT
The DNA here is from genome assembly GCF_004354385.1 of Drosophila innubila. Taxonomy (NCBI): domain Eukaryota; kingdom Metazoa; phylum Arthropoda; class Insecta; order Diptera; family Drosophilidae; genus Drosophila; species Drosophila innubila. Next base: position 20,031,234 of record NW_022995376.1, on the reverse strand, counting down.
TTGGGAACATATAGCGGCAATGCTGGAGATGCCCTAAGTTACAATCTCTACGACAAGTTCTCAACCTACGATAGTGACAACGATAAGTGGTTTAGTGGAAATTGTGCCAACTACTTTGAAAGTGGTTGGTGGTTTAATTCAAATGCAAATAGGTGAGAACAATTTTAGCTGAGAGTGTAACAATAATTATATTTATTTGCATTTGTAGTAATCTCAATGGCAATTACTTAAAAAGCGGAGAGAGCAATAAAAAGGGTATTTGGTGGTACCCACTCAGACGGTATGGTTCGTTGAAATCAGTGAAAATGTTAATTAGACCAAAGTATACTCTATTATAAATTTATCATTTAAATTAATTGAAACCTGTAAAATTAAAATCAAAGCTTTTAGAATAAAGTACGCATGAATCGTTGAAATGTTTATTCAATGTTTTTATTCAGGTTCTTCCCCGAACTTAACTTTACTGCCATGTGAATATTATCAAATTGAGGCGTTTGTTTGTCGGATCGACGACGAGTTGTTCGAGAAAACATTCCGCTGACACAACAGCATTATTACAATCACATTTGGACATTGCATTTGTGTGTGTAGCAATACAAACACCGAGCTAAGACACATACATATATGTAGAATACTGCCATATACACACATTTTTGATAAGGAAGGCAATTCATTTCGTTATATGAATCCGCTATTTGAACCTCAGCTTCAGTTTTGTTTCAGACGTACAGCGGGAAGCAAGTTGAATTTTCAACATGAGATTTAAGTACGTGATTTTTATTAAATTTCTGCTACTTTTTGTATCAGTGACAGCGCGATCCCGTTCAAATGATAACGATTATGTGAGTTTTGTGCAAAGAAATTTGTATGTGTTCAATTATTAACTATATAAATGTAAATGTCTGATTTCGTAGGAAATTGTGGACTTGAATGATCAGTGCGATTCTTATTGTTATAATGCGATAAAACCTCTCCTTGAGAACGCAGTGAAAACCAACAACAAGATTGAAAACTGTGACAATGTGATCTTATCTAAAGATGAACAAATTGCGAAGCTAGAAGAGAAGTTGACAGAACTTAAAGTAAATGTTTCCATATTCAAGGATCTCGAAGCATTGTATATTGAGAAAATCAAGTACAAGGATGATCTAATAACCGCGTTGGAGCAAAAGACTTCTCAAGATGACAACAATGAGGACCAGATTACTTTGCTTAAAGCTCAAATTGATGAGAACACAGCGGCTGTAAAGGCATTGAAAACCCAATTGTCGAGTTTGAACGATTCGATTCTTCTTCAAATTTACAATGCCAAACAAACGAATGCCGTGAAAATTCAAGAGTTTCCAATTAATTGTGTTCCATTTGAAAACTCGACGAGTATTCATGAGATTAGTATAGCCGGTATTGGAAAATTTGAGGTTCTTTGCGATGGTCAAACGGCCGGAAACGGATGGACAGTGGTTCAACGTCGTTTCGATGGCAGTGAAAACTTTTACAGGAACTGGTCTGAATATCGCGAAGGTTTTGGTAATCTGCAGGGAGAGTTCTTTATGGGTCTGGAGAAACTGCATCGCATGACAACATCTCGGCCTTATGAGCTGTACATTGAGTTGATGGATTTCCAAAGTGAGGTTCGTCATGCCCGGTACGACACCTTTCGCATTGGCAGCGAGCAGGAGAAATATATGCTGAAATCACTTGGAGCCTATTCAGGCACTGCCGGCAATGCTCTTAGCTACAATCTCTACGACAAATTCACAACCTTTGACCGGGATAACGATGGTTGGGGGACAGGCAATTGTGCCGAATATTATGCAAGTGGCTGGTGGTACAACTTTTTCGGAAATAGGTAAGTAAACACTTCTTGAATGGGAAAGTGTATACATACACCGAAAGTAAGACCAACTTCTAAAAACCAGAAAATATTAAATATTTTTTTTTAAAATAAGCCCATTTAAAGACCAAATTACTAATACTAAGAATAATAATCTAAAAAAAATCGCAGTTCTTAATATAACAAAAATATTATAAATTGTTAGGAAATTACAATTATGTTATATTTTATTTAATACCAATAGTGGCCCTGTGGCGCTATGATTAGAGTTTAATTTAAAAACAAACGCGAGTTTCGAATCGCACATTTTTTCAAAGAAAAACATATTAAAAAGAACATTTATAAGAATACCAAGCCAATTACAAAATATATGTATAAAACAACAATAAAAAATTATAAATTTTAAAATCTTTATAATTTTTTTTGTTTGTTAACTAGAATTTAAAAGCATTTATTCTTATAATAATAACTTGAAAAGTTCTCAAAACTAACATGTGTTTTCTAACTTTATTCATTTTATTATGAGTGTTTCTTCATATATTTTAATTTTCATATCTATTTCTATATATTTTTGCAGTAACCTCAATGGCAAATACTTTGATAGAGAAGTTCATAATGAACAGAGCATTTGGTGGTACAACTGGAAGGGATATCGAGCTCTAAAAACTGTAAAAATGATGATTCGTCCACAATATTCATCGATTTAAGTTGAATATATGTATAATAAATTGAACATTGAATATTTCTAATCTGTATTCTGATCGAGCTGCGCTAAAAAAAAATGCATCTCAATTGGCATGCATTATGTATCACATTGGGAGCTGTCAAAATATCGTCAGCGTTTCAACAACTTTGCATAATCCATAATTTCCCTCTTGTCGTTTGCAATTTCAATTTTTTGTCAGCTCTCAACATATACACACATACACACACTTACTTTTCTCTTTTTGCTTAGCGCCAAAATTCGCCGCTGAGAAAATTGCTCAAATTTGGTGGCCAAATTGAAAAGTTTTTATACAGTTTATATTTTATTTTTTTGTTCTTGTGGTTTCGCTTGCGGTTTGGAACTCTATTGAACCACTTATTGTGGCTTATGCTTTATTATATTTTATTTTACTTGCATTCGCTTGATTGCCACCCATTTCGATACTTGGCTGAGCAAATTGAAAGTTTTCTCAGTGGTTTTTCTTTTGCCACACCACATAATTGGTTATTCAAGCGTTTGCATTCATTTCACACGAGCTATAAAGTTGCATAAAACATTTTGAATTTTTCACCTTTAAATCGCTTCAATAGCTAAAATTTATCAAAAGTGCAAAGTTGTTGAAACTGACAATAAATTTGGTGCATTCAACTGCACTTTTGAGTCATTTTTAAAATAGAAATCAGACGTCATAATCTACGCAACATTTTATAAGCCCCTTAATGAAGGAACCCTTTCACATAGTTAATCCATAAACTAAGAACTAATCAACTGCAATGATTAATGACTATTATGCGATATCAACGCTTTGATAAAAGTCGTTCAGGCCATGAAAATGAGACATGGCTTGAAACAAGCATAGTTTGACTTTGTCTTGTGGATTTAATGCAGTATAATTCAGAGAGTTAAGTTGTTTGGCAGGGGCATAAATCAGTCAACGTTTATTTAATATAGTATAACTTGCTGGCAGAGGTAGCAAATATTAATAAATGACAGGGTCAAGCTCAAATCGATCAAAACTGACAGCCAAAACTGGCGCCAAGTGAATGAACCTTTTTGGCCATCAACTTCCGTAAACAAAAGCCAAGCGCCAACTGCTGCTTTGCTTTTAACATCCCTACTCTCTCTTCATTTCTCTTCTTTCTCTTTCATCTCATTGTCTCTTCTAGTGTTGTCGTTTCGATTCTATCGCATAAACATGCTTAAAATATGTTGGCCATATAAATGGTGCATGTCAGGCTTCTGGGCAGCACCTAAAACTGACCAAGGAATAACAACAATAAGAACGGTCTTAAAGAGGAAGACTTCATGTCCATTGCATTAAATTACTTACTGTGGGGCATGGCCAAGTGTCCTACGCCCACATTGTACTTGTACTGCGGCACAGTGGTCATCAATTACATCAAAGTGCGTGAAATGTTCCACAAATTGCCAGGCGTAAAAAAGCCACACCCAAGTGACTGTCATAGCTCAACACGAGGCCGTCAATTCAGTTGATTGAAAAAAATTGACAGAACGAATAAAAGTTCCGACTACTGAAAGGCCAAATACGTCAATCTTTAAGTTGTTGTGGGAAATGTAAGCCGAAAAGCCGTGCAATCAAACTGAAGGCAAAGACTTGGGCCTAGATTTCAACACATTGAGATAGGATCTTAATTACGCTCGCACACACATTTACAGTAAAACGAACATACACAGAAACATAAAAAAATACACAATACATACATACAGTGGCACATCAGCAAGTCAATGACCCATTGACCCAGGCTACAAATTCGTACAGCTCTTTAATATTCTACAAGCTCATGTTGACACTCACTTCAGTCTCTCTGTCTCACTGCCTACTTATGCCCTTTGGTTCAACACTGATAGGGTATATTATACCAATGTCTTTTGATTTTTTTGAGCTAAACAACAAAATGTATTTAGAAACTATATTTCTCCACCATGTGAGTATTTTATTAATTGTAAAATGATTAAATCAAATATATTTATTTTATTTATGCACGACTAAAAGCAGTCGGCAAACAAAAAATTACCAAGTATAAAAATTAAGTTAAAGATTAAAAATACAAATACAATTAAAAATAAATTATGAACTGTAGCGAAAAAAAAAAATTATAGTTAGATCTGGGTTAAGCAAAAATTATAAATGATCCAACATTTATACATATCCGCGTCAAGTAAATGTATTTGTAATTTGTCACTTTTTAAACATTACGAATATGTTATTTAATTATTTTAGTGCCCACAAGAAATTTCATTACTTTTTTATTTTCTTTATCTGTTATTCAAAGTCAATGAAATTATTCATGCACTACAAATTATTTAATTATGTCAAACACTTGTCGGAATACTCAATTTCTTTTAAGCAACTTTGCAGGGTATGTTTCAGTTTTATCATTTTACAAGGTAAGTGGTTTTTAAGGCGACAAAGCAATAACAATTTCCTGTTTGCGTAAACTTTACGTTCACTTATTTTCGCACTGGCCGACGGAAGTTGGAGCTGTATGAGGAGCACGAGCTAAAACCAGGACGAGGATGCTCAGCAGGACCAGGACCACAGAAAAACATTAATTACCTAGAGCACAAGCACACATATACATACTTGTATCTTGAATGTAGTGTGCAGTCGCACACCTAGGCGTATACGTAACAAAAAATTGCAGACCGCATTGAGGAGCCGCCCTTGGCCGTAAAATTCCCAGACTTGCTTGGTATAATTTTAGTTTGTTTTGCATTGGGTGCCTACTCCGGCACAGTTATTTATACTGCCCTCCAGATGTAACAACAACTTCTGCTCCCTACACTGATAAAAAAAATGTTCTAAAATCAAGATTTTGGTCTCAATACTAAGAATTATGGTCTAAAAAATGTGTCGAGAACACAAAACTCTTAAATTAAGAAAACTCTTCTTGGTTTTAAGAACATTTCAAACAATACCAAGTTCTTATTTTAAGAATAAATGTTCTTGAAATTAAAATCCAAAAATAAATAAAATAAAAATGATTTTTAAATTTATAATTTTCTTTGACTTTTTAGATTAATATTCTTAAAATTAGTAATATGGTCTTAAAATTTTCTTATTTTTAGAACAAAATGTTAAAGATGCATATTCTTGATTTTAGAAGTTGGTCTTTTTCTTCAGTGTACTTGGCCTGAGTGCCTTTTATGCCAGCTGATGAGCATTTTATTTGCTGACCATAATTGTGCCTCGACTCCGGATCCGGACCACAAAGATTTGTCATTGCGTTGGGGTTTCAAACGGAAATGTGGCACGTGTTTTCATTGGGAGAGAAAAGAATTTTTTTTTCCAAATATACACACACAAACAAACTCGTATTTTGTGAGTTGTAATGAGCTTGGGTTTCTTGACATTTGAGATGTTTCTTTTCTTCTGGTCAAGTTCTTTATAATGAGGCGTATTTGTTTGTTCTAAATTACTTATCGATCCACTGTTCTGGGAAAATCAAACTACTTTTTATTTTAAATTTTCTTTCATGTTGCTTTGAGAACCGTTTCAGACATAGGAAATTCCAACAGAACTTCAAATGTGATTGAAAAGCAATACAAATTGTTAAAAGCAATTTAACAATTTATAACCGTCTTTCGTCAAAAGTTTGACATTTTCTTTTGGTTGTAAATGAATTAAACAAGCTTAAAATAATTAAAAGTTCTGCAAGCATTCCCTCTCTCTGTTTCTGTATGTGTGTGTGTTGTATAAGCCGAAACTTTTTCTTAATGTTTCCATTTGCCTACCTCATTTAAAATCCCCCGAAAGCACAAAATGAAGCTAAAAAGTTCCTCAGAATTTGAAATTAAAAGCAAAAACCAACTGGGACTCATCCATAAAAAAAAGAAGAAGGAAATAAAAAGGGGAGGCCTCAATCATTTCAACATCATGAGTTGCAAGAAAAAATTTGCTGAAGATATGCAAAAATAAATATAAATGGCAAAAGACGATACGCATAAGCGGAATCTGGGTAACAAATGCCCCAAACAATAAACGGATGGGCCTCGGACAACATCGTACACTTTCGTCTTTCCGGCCTGGCCATTAGTCATTATTGACACATTCTTTCCGCCTTTTTTTGGCTACTTCGACAGAAGGATATTCGGACAGTCAACCAGTCAGTCTGCCAGTCAGTGACACACTCGAGTTCCTGTTTTTTTCCCTCATCGTCTTGAAGAGTTTTCGGTTGTGCAAGGTTCACGTTTTGGCCCTAAGTGATACTTCCGCTTGAGCTACCATATATTGTTAACATTTTTGTTAGTTTTTCCACATATTTTCTTTTGCAGTCAAGTGAATGCACACCGAAGAATGCGGCATAACATATGAAAAACTACAACTGGATTTTAAGTTTCTTAAATAGTAATTTATTTCAGTTGACCCTTGCTCACTTTAATTTACTTAACTAGTTCTATTCCTTGAGCATCTGTTAGTCTTTGTTTAATGAATGGCTTACAAGATAGGCAGTCGGAAGCTTCCGCAAAATGAGAAACAGAAACTAGAACAGGAGTAAAAGTAACTGGCTAAAACAGCCAAAATGTTGGCGTTTGCTTTCCCGTTTATTTTCCGGCTTACAGTTCAATGATGTATGCTGTTAATTTGCCAAGCAACATATCGGATTAGATGCGATGCGATGCTATGGGATAAAATGAAATGAAATGGCAAGAAAATCAGGCAGTTTAAGTTTTCTTTTGATCTGTAACTTAAGCAGACAGTAAATGGATATATTGAGGAAAGAGTGGCAAGGATAAGCCAAGACAAAGGTAGAAAAACGATTAACTTGGCTTTTGAAAGTGGTCGACAGCAATTGAGTTTATGTGGATAATCGTATACTAAATCAAAAAAAAATAAAATAAAAATACCTTTCAGTGAATAAAAATAAGCAGTGAGTAAAAATATATAATATGAGAAACTGGAACTTATTAGTATTAATAAAAATACAGATACATTTCTCTATCAATTTTAGTAAACTGACTTGTAAATTTATTTGGGCTGCTGAGGCAGCTGTAGACTCAGAAAATGGGTTGTCTCGCACAATTATATAAACAATATCAATGAGGGCAAATCGCTTAAGTTTTCAGTTAGCAAACAATTTCAATATCAAGTTACCCACAAATAAGTGGAGTGCCGCGTACAAATGGAATGGCTGTTTAAACAGCAAACTTCGAAATTGTTTAACAATGGTCTGTGTGTCCATTTAAATCGAGTGTAAATGTTTATTTAATAGTGCAGAGCAAAAGCAGAAACCAACTACAATGTTTATTGTGAACTCAATTAAAGCAACGCCTCGTTGGTTAGTTGGGTTCGTTGGTTTGTTGTTCTTAATGGCCGAGTTCGGTTGGGTTGGGTTGGGTTGGGGCTGATTGGGTTGGGTTGGGTTGGGGGTTTTTGGTAAAACAAACACACGAATGCCAAATAGCTGAGCAAAAGGCAGCTCTGCAAAAATGTTGCCGATTCCTGTTACAATATCAACTAAAACAACCAAAGAAACCAACCAACCAACCAACACAAAAGAAGCCGCTAAGTAAACACCAACACCAAACAATAACAACAAAAATAACAGTAGTAAGAGTAACAGCAACAACAACAAAAATCATCACAACAATGTAACTAGAAAGAATTTTCAGGCAGAAGTTTGCCAGTTCGCCAGTTCGCCAGTCAGTTGACTTGTCTCAGATTGTTGTTGGCAAGTAACTAAGTTGGGCGAGATACACAACTGTAAAACTATAGCACGAGTTAAGGTCTCACAATAAAGTCTGAGCAAGAGGGGCCATAGGGGCTGTCACTCGAGGCGTGTCCTAGCAACTAAGCCAGAAGCAAGTACAAACAAAATGGCAAATAAAGCTTATATCACAGCGGACTGGGTAAACAAAAGGATCATTTTAAGATATCCGCGACTCGGGGCATCCTCGCTTAAATGAACAGCGAAAATATTTTGCATAATTAAATGTTACTTGAAATGCCAAAATAATAATTAAGGTGACAGCATAACGAGTTTCCCCAGCCCACAAAATGTCCTTCTTCGTTGTGTCAGCAAATGGATACTGATTGAAGAAGAAAACGAGAGAATAAAGAGAAGCAGAGGTAAAAATCTAATTGAATATGCAATAAAATAAAAGGTGAGCGAAGAGGTGCCAAAGTTAAATTACCAAAAAGAAATTGAGTTGAAGGCATTTCGTAAATTCATGCATGCAGATCATAAAAAAGCTAAAAAGATTCAACTACAGACAATATACCAACTTCTTTCAGTTAAATATACAATACAATTCCAATAAATTTTTAACTTTAACAAGACCGTAGACTGTGTATCTTCATCTTCTTATTTTTGGTCTGTGCTCGACACATTTGAAGTGCAAACTTGAGTACAATGCCCAGAGAAATTCAAGTCAAATACAATATACTTGTATTATGTTAAAAATTTAAAAAATTAGTATCTAAAGTTGCTACAGTAAAACTTGAGTCAAGGAAATGGAATCAGAATTAAGTTGTTGTTTGTGGACTGCAAATGGGAATTTTTAATATCATGCTTTTTTTTGTCTGCCGTTGTTATTCAGACCTTAGAAATGTTTACTATTGTGTAGAGTTGCCTTTGGCATGGGTAAATTTGTTGCTTAGATAAAGGTTAAATAGTTTTGCATATGCAAAACAAAAAGAAACTAAAACTCAACAGTTCTGTAGCTTCTGACATCTGCTATAATGCCGCTTTGGTAGCTGCCTTCTCCTTGAATGCAAAAACTCATTAACTTTATTAAACACTCAAAACAAAAAAAAAAAAAACTAAAACTAAAACACACACAAACTTGTTACACAACACATTTATCGACTGGTAAATACCCGGACCAAAGTTAGAGAGCATGAAAAAAAAAGAACTGCGATAAGTAATAATTGTAGAAAAAACTGAAGAATTAAGAATATTTTGTGTAATATATTTTATATAATATAGTCAAAAGCTGCAGTCAACATAAAAGATTAAAAAGTTATAGAAATAAACTTAAGTGTAGTATTATTTCATTAAATCTAAGCTTAAAGTTTATATACCCTAAAAGCCGTATATCGGGTATAAAAACTATAAAATCCACTTACCTAAGCGATTTTAGCAATTGGGCCCTAGGTGGCGCTTTTGCAGAGGAAGAGGGAGAGGGAGAGGGAGAGGGAGTTGTGATGGCTGCAATGTTTGCAACTGAATGCTGCAAAATATAAATTGAAAATAAATAGACGAGTGGCAAAGTACATGCACACAGAGAAATGCTTAATGGCCAAACCATCCAATTGAATTATGCAACAGAGTCAGAGTCATGCAATTTTCGTTGATTTTCAAATTCAGAATCCTGCTCAAACATTCCCGACAACTTTTATGGCATTTCATTTAGCCAAAGCGAAATCAGAATCCATTGGAAACAATTGTACTCAAAGTTCTGTCATAGGAGAAAGAGGTTTTGGGAACACAAACCCGTTTGGAATATTACCTTTCCCTCACTCTGTCTCTCGCCTGACTTCTCTGACTTCTCACTTCAACGCTTGGCCTCCTTCACACCGCTGGCAAATGGAAAGCCCAAACTGTTGGTAGACAGGCCAATTTGTGGTCTTGGCTTTGAAAACTCTGACATTGTCGGTAGGCACTCGACCCGTGAAATGCGGCAACAACTTCAACTCATTAAAATTGAAGAGGCTTATGGAAAAGTTGCGTGATGTCGACCCGTAGTCCGTTTTATTTCAGGTGAGTTCGCAATCTATTCAAACATTTTCAAACAGAAATTGCAATTAAATGGCTCCTGGAAGTATGCCGTAACCTTTCTCGTAGCTAATTCTAATGCATAAATTAGTTGCTAGCACAACAATTAAAAAAGTTGTATACTAAGCATGTTAAAGCATTACATTTTATTGCTTTCTCTTTCAGTTCAGTTCTGTCTGTTCATATGAAGCTACTTTTTAATTGCTCGTGATATTCCAAACAACCAACACACTTGACATTCTAATCGTTGTAATTTGTTAATAAAAGCGGAAAGGTGAAAATAGCGTGATAAAGAGCTGGGTTTTTTCCTGAAACAAATTCAACGTTTTATTGAGTTCTCAAGAAGAATTTCAAGCCGATTAAACGATATTCATCAGAATATCTGACGATATCGATCACAAGTTAAACAAAAAACAGAATTTTATTAAGAAAAATCTCTAAAAAAGATGTGGATATTTGAAAGATATTAAAGTTAATCAGAATGAAGACAGAGAAGTTTTTATCATTTTTTTCTTTTTCAGAGATCAGCATTTCTATTTTTCAAGTTTAAATAAATCGAATTAAATCAAAATAAAGTTCATCTAAAGTCCCATTATACTTAAGCCGACTTTTGATCACCTTGTTGACACAATTACGTAACATTCAGTATGCAGTAGACGTTTTATCATTAATGCAGAGAAATAATAAGGATTATTTGTGCAGGTCATTAAATTTATATTTTCTTATTTTCCTTCATCCGTTGTCTTCTGTTGTCGATGCAGTAATTATGTGGGGCCTATAATTACCCCAGTAGAGCAGTTAATAACCGATTGTCAAGAGCTTTTAGCCTTCGAAAGCGGCGCTGATAAGTAGGCAACATTAAGTGTAAGTTGATATTATGTATACGTTTGTAAGTGGAGCTTTCTATGTGTTTTCTAGACTATATTACCAGTATACTGTGGGATTTATAGCTTAAACTTTCCAAAAAAGTTTTCATCGATTCGTAATTTAAGTTTGCCATTTTTGGGCACTTTTAGGCGCCGCCGTTTTCAAATTCAATTAATTACGCCACCTGGGCGGAACCTGACGCTTTATTTCGGCACGTGATAAATTAATTTAAGCTCAAAAACGTTTCGTGTAATGTTTGCATGTTGCGCGGTTGCTCAGGTTGCTCCTAAGGGGGGGAGTGGTGGGTGCAAAGTGGGCGTGGCCGTCACAGTAGTATGTAACTAGTTTACTATGCCACGCGCGTCACACGGCAGCTAATTGAGTTGTGTTTAACCAAAAGCAAAAAAAAAAATATAAAAAAATAATACCAAACATTTTATTCGGCATTGAAGTTCATGTTACACGCAGTTTCATGTCTCTCTAAATGATTGCCAGACTATTTGAATGCTATGCAAATACTGAAAGGAACTTAAATCAATTGGTAGCAGTCTAAACCAACTTTATTTTCTGCCTATACTTCTCTTTATCTATCCAGTAATTACTAGGGCTTTGTCTGAACCCGACTCTGTGCCTCATTCGCACACTTGACAGCTCAATTTACTTGGTCCGCTAATTAAAACGCAGCACTGACTGCGCCTTAATCAGCTTATTAATCTCAGTTCGGGGCACAGACCGAAGCCAGACACAAAGCGCCGAAAACATTGAGATCTGACTTTTGAAGGCCTTACTTTTGAATTCACTTTTGTTATCCTTTCTTTGTTAATGGTCATGTCTTTTGAAATAGTCCGCGCATTTGTTTATTGTTTACTTGACACGAAATATTATTAATTGGTCTAGACGCGACCAGGCAGGCATGAGATTTGAAGACAACTCATTACTCGTAAATGTAAGAGAAATACCTAAAACTAAATCATGTCAATAGACTGAAGACGATGAGCTAGCTATTGTAATGAAGTAGCTGGTCTAACATGGCTTGATTCATTTTTTAATTTAAAAAGCCACTTATAATTACTAAATGTTTTTTACTAGAATATTTTGAATAAAAGTAATTTCGATGCCCATGCTTCATTTTTTTTGAAACATATATTGGTAATCAGTTAAACATGTGGTTTGTATTTCACTACAATACAATTATAGTTAAAAATTCTTGATAATTAATATACATATAATATAAAAAAAGTACTATATTTTATTTATTACTTCAATTCTGATTGGAATAAACCAGTGATGTCACAAAAACACTCACCATTAAATATATCTGCCCATTACGCGTGATAGGGAAATTCACACATTTTTGACAGCTGTGGAATAGTTATTCTATAACTATTATAATAAGCACGGATTACCCCATAATATTCTAAAACCTTTGACAATGAGCTTAATGTTTTGATTATGAATCATGAGCACAGGCACATGAGTAGATTAAATTCTAAATTTGTTTTTTTTTTTTATATGTATATATACAGCTGTTGACAACTAATTTGCACCCTCGACTTTGGTTAGAGTTGAAGAAGATTATTTTTCTAATTTTGTATGGGCAACGATATTAATTCTATAAATATCATTGTTTTGACTAACATCTTTTTGACATAATCTAACTTGCAATAAAAGTTTACAACACTTTAACAAAGTTTGTCTACTTTTAGTTGAGGTTAAACAGAACAGCTGTCAGTTGTGGTTGTCAGGAGTGCAGATTGCAACCACTTGATGCACTGTCACTTGGAGTACAGAATAATTCTCCAAATCTCCTGGTGTATGTCCTTCTCGGTACGTCCATCAGTGCCAACTACAAGAACTTAGTTTCAGACATGTGTGCTAAACAGATAAACAGCTAAATGGTTGAACAACTAATGAAGATAAGTTATATGAATCCAAGAGAGACTATGCCTCATCTTTTTCTGTGTGGCTTTCATTAGAGCGTGGGCTGTTTTCTCTTAATAAAACCGGAGCCAAAGCAGCTGTTCAACTTGCGGGCAGCTACTTTTTTAATTAATTACCAGTCACTACATTTTAGCTCAAGTTTTTATATGACTTATTAATATTATAGCAGCTAACCGCAATGTTTACCCGCCATTGGCAACACCACCGCAAGAAAGCACTCCCATAAACCAACTTTGGCTCATATGCAGTTACCATTATGTAGACAACTTTAAGCCCGCTTCCAGACTGGTTGTTGTCTTTATATCGCCAGAGAAGAAGAAACTGCAACAAGGGTTAGGTATGAGGTGAAGACAGTAGTTGCATTATTCCAAGAAATTTATGAATTTTATGACTACATTTACATTTTTAATACGGAACGAAAGAGCTGAGAAAAAGTTCTTGCTCTGATATTACACTCACTTTGTACCTGTCACTTGACTCTAGTCAACTGTTAATTAATTACCAAATTTACACACTTGCTACACATTTATTCGATACTCAATTAAATGCAGTTTAAGTCGGGGCAAGTAGACTAGTATCATATGAATATTCAAATGCCTATGGCTTTTGTTGTAGCTATTGCCGACATCTTTCCTATCCACTGAGACTTGATATTTTGTATTTTGCCAGCTATCCTTAAACTCAAACTCAGACTCAAACTTCCACTTCGTCTTCAGGACTGTCTTCTCATCCTTAAACTGTTGTCATTGTCGCTCGTATCTTGGCAGGGTTTCACGCACACATGAGCACACAAATGATGACAGTCATCGGCAGTCAATGCAAACAAAGCGACCACCGAAGCGACCACAAAATACACCCCTAAACATACGTTAACATATCAGCATGGATGTATGTGTGAAGTCACAGCAGGAAATTATGTTTAACTGACATAAATACATATATTGCCATCTCGGTGGGAGTATTGCCTAATAGAAAGGATAACATAGATAGGAAAAAATGCCCAACTTAGCTATAGGTATACGAAAAGTTTACTCATAATATCTCATCAGTTTATTTTGATCCATTCTATCCAATATTATTGAACTTACATTAATACGCATTTCGATTCTTCCAATACCATAATTTTTCAACTCTATGGGAGTGAATTTTTCAGGACAGAATATTCTGTTGGATTATATATATTTACCTCTCGTCTATATTTGTTAGTGCTAGTTTTTTGGCTTGTAAATATTATCAAATGTCTTTAGCTGCCTTTCGCCTGTTACACACACATGAACACGTACAACAAATGATAAATGGATTTTCCACTTCTGCGCATTTCATTCCCATACAATTCACAAGGAAACCCTTTATCTTTTGCTTATATGTTTGAAAGTATCTACAACTTGACGTGCTTGCATTCTTTGTTATACAAATTTTCCTATACGAATATATACACATAAAAGCCGATTCAAAATCAATCCAATGCAAACGCATTTTCAAATATCTGTATTAAAATATTTGCAATAAATCTTTTACCAAATTCAGATATGAAATTCTCACAAGAAAAATAAAATCAATATTTATTTCACAATTTAAATAATTTGCTTTCCAGTAAATTCAATTATGTATAACACAAAAAACAAAAAACATTGGGATGTACACAAAAAAAAATAGAGTACAGAACAATGGAATTACACATAAAATATTATTGAGCTGAACGAATAATTGTAATAAATAATTTAACATTTTAATCAAACACTGAGCAATTAAAACAATTATACAATAAGTGACTATTTACATAAATTGAAATTATACAATTTATATTTGCTTTTCCGTCATTTCACTCAGTAATATGCTAAAAAAGTGAAAAAAAAACTTAACAAAGCGTAAACCAATCAGTTTACCTAAATGAACAAATTATAAACGAAAAAAACAACAGACAAAAAATGAAAAGCGGACAGATAATGGACATTAATATAAATACACATTTGCATTTTTGCACAATTTTAAAAACGAATTTAAATCCACTAATGGCAGAAGCTTCAAAATTGCGCATCTTTAAATCGGATTTATGTTAGTAAAAGTAAAAGCTTTTTGCGTTTTTGTTTGTGTGTGTGTGTGTGTGTGTGTATATGTGTGAACGTGTATCTAAGTGTTTGTGTCTATGAGATACATTTTCAACCAGGCCTAACATGATACTGCCATTAAAATGATTGAGCCACAAAACCAAAAATCCACAATCCACGAGCACAAAATTTCCCCAAGTAAACGGATTAAATTTCAATCAAAGTAAAAATTATAAAAAAAAACTTGATACCCTTTCTAAAGTCCTCATCATATATTCAAGAGCCTTAATAACTAAAAATAGATGAAACAGCTCGTTTTTTTTTTGATTTGATTACATAGTTAAATTACTTGTATTTTACAAATATAGCAAATAAATAATAATCTTTCTATCATATTGTTAAATATATAAATATTATTTACATGCAAGGTTGTTCAATTAAATACTTAAGTGCATGTACTCTGCGGAATATAGTGTATAATTATAAACTCTTGAGAGAATATCGTAATCAATTTAAGCATTGCAAATATAAACAATGTTCTCAGCTGGCTCGGAAAAGTCGGGATGTTTGATTTGTGCTGACAATGCGCCCACTGGCGCAGTGTCCGGGGGCGTGGCACTCGCCTATCTTCCATGTGCTTGAGTGAGTGTGTAGACAAACTTTGGCAATTCAACTGCCAACTTTACGTGTGTAGAAAGTTCGTCAGGTTGACGCATGTCTGTCTGGCAAATATTTGCGTGTACAAATTATGTTCACTGGCAAAAAATGTTTTCAGACTTTACGAATAAAAGAAAATCTGTTAAAGGTACCGTAGAGATGTTTGTGTGCGGTGTGTGAATAAAGCATAATTTGGGCTGATGTTGTCTGACGGCAATCAACGTCACTTTACACAAGGCACATCAAATTATTTAATATTATTCTCGGCATGATTTGCCCGCTTTTAACACCTTTTGCATAATCAGACTCTGTGCTCGCTTCAATTAAAATAATTTAATTAAAACAGGGAGGCAGAAATATGCTAAATACGAATACAAATTCAATTCAACCCTTTCAATATGGCTCCTAATGAATTTATAATAACCTGATGAATACTCGGAGTAAATGCAATTGAGCAAGTACATTAGGTCAAGCTCAAAATGTTGTGCAGAAATGCATATCAATTGAAATTCCAATAAATATTATTATTAGAGCACGTAAAACATCGCTTTCAAATTGTGCAGTCAAGTCAAAAATAATTACGCATACGCCATGCGGTCCCAAGCGGTCCCCCAAGCTGCTGGCAGTTCAATTGATGGATTATGTTTGGCTCATCTCTCTCTAACATCATTATTAGCCACGTTTATACCAGTCACTTGCATGTCGCTATCATTATGGCTATCACTGACAACCCAGTGATAAACTGCAAGGCGGCAAAACATCATAAAGTCAATTATACAATGGCGTCGCTGTCGCTGTCAACGTCACCGTCACAGTCGACGTTGGCGTTGGCGTCAACGTCGCTGTCGGTATTTAACGTCGCCTTTGTCGATGGTTTCGCTTGACAAGCTCGTTACAATTTATGTTTTGTTTGTATTGGTGGGTCGCTCGGTTATTCCACATGCCACACAAACTAAGGGGAACCGCGTGTGGCAAGTAGGGGGGAAGAAGCATGAAGCAAGTGGCACGCGGGCAATTGATGGCCAATACATGGGTTTATTGTACAAGCTGAACCCGAATAGCTGTCAAAATAATTGTCGGTTGGTAAGACAACATTGTCGCTCCATAAAACAGAAGTCTTAATATTGAATGGGGTGAAGCACAGCTTAAGCAGTGATGTAGAATAATAATAATGATAGTTATGCGAGGGTTGCCTTGCGAATAATAATGACCCAACTGTTAGGTATCATTCATGATGATCTCCATGGTGATCTCCTAATAGTAGCTTTCAAAGGAATATAGAAGAGGCTGCTTCAGATGACTCAAAAGGGTATTATAAAGGTATAGTGAAAACCCTTTTAGCGCTTTCCTTTTTATCGGATTCATATGCATTAATTGTATTCATTGTTGAATTATTTAAAGACATATTTATATCTTTTTTTAAATGCTTAATTTTTGGTTTTAAATTGCGCCAGGTATTTAAACTTTTAAATTTTGCAATCCCAAACATCAAAGCTAAAAAGTAATAAAAACTACAAAGCAAATCGTTCATACAACCAATTTCACAATCAATTGCGTTGCATAAAAAAAACTGTATTGAAGCATTTAAATTATAATTAAAATATAATTGAAAATAAATAAAGCCAATCGAATATAATGAAAACAAAACGGGCAAAACATGAGAATAACATAAAACAAATCGACATATTTTTTTCAAAATGAAAAAAGTTGACCGTCGTGTTAAAATAACTGTGCATTGATTGGTTTAAAATACATAGCTTTTTTATTCTATATCAGTTTTCGTCATGAATAAGTTAAAATTAAAAAAATATGCTATGTAAGTATAAAAACGTAAATGGGAACTAATTTCATTAGGCACTGTTTGGTTTTTGTATGCATGTGATGACACAGGTATTTAGTATACTCAAATGGTGATAAGCCTAATAAATGCATTTGAATATTCTATATAAAAACTCATTACATAGTATTTTAATAATAATATAATTTCGATGATTTAAATATTTATGTTTAGATTGTTTTAGCTCAGTTTAGTCTAGTGAAGTCTTTGAGAAGGTTGTCTACTAACAATAAAATAAGTAATAAATAAAATAATGAATTTCCGATCGTAAGATTAACAAAATGAACATATTAAGTGCGTTGACACTTCTTATCACAACATTGGCTGTGGTGATTCAAATATACGGAATAGACCAGGTTAAGCAGCTTCCCGAGCAACACGGAGATAAATTCTATTACTTTGGCTTTGGAAGCAATATGTTGGCCAAACGAATTCATATCCAGAATCCAACTGCAGTGATTGTGGGTCCCGCCTTGTTGGAGAATTACCGCTTGGACTTTGCCATGCCCAGTGGGTTCTGGAATGGGGCAGTGGCCACAGTTGTACAGGATGCGGACAGCCAGACATGGGGCACACTTTGGGAAATCGATCTGTCCAACTTACCGGACATTGACAAGTGATTGTTACTAATTGGTCATATTAAACATATAGAATTTAACATTCTGCTTGCCTTTTAGCCAGGAAGCGGTTCACCTGGGCAAGTATAAGCCCGTCAGCGTGCAAGTTAAGTTACCCAACAATGCCACAGAGATCCCAGCAAGACTTTACGTGATAACAAAGGAGCCAGAGGGAAATGTACGCGACATGCCGCCTAATGAGGTGCCTGAGGATCGACAGCCCTCAAGGACCTACCTACAGGTTATGGTAAAGGAAGCCATTGAGAGTTCCATTCCCGAGTGTTACGTAAAATGGCTTAAGGGATTTAAACACAACAACCAAACTGTAAAACATTTAGAGGAACTTCTTGAGTTGCAATCTGTAGAATTATAAAGCTGTCAACGGTTTTAATATCTGCTAATAAACTGCCAGCTGAAAGAAACTGTTCCCAGCCATTTAGTAAAGTTTCAAACCACGAGGGGAGCAATAGAATAGTTGTTAGTTACTCCTCACACACTACACAACGCAGTAAATATATTAAGTGCATGGACAAATTATTTAATAAAATAAGTACTACTTATAATATACTACTAAAAGAATTATTAAATTTAGTAACACATGTAACTTAAATTAATTTTTTTAAACAGTTACTGTACATTAACCAAAATAACTTGTAGTGTAGTGTAGTATTCGTGGAGCATTTGTGTTTCACTTACGCATTATCAAAATCAGTTTTTGCTTGTTGCCAGCTGTGGAAGCTGCGTGTAAACAGAGTAAAGTTTTAATTGTATGAAGTGACGTGTAACATTTATTATTATCTAATTAAAAACGAATATTATTTGCAATTTGCTGCAGCTTTGTGATATTTAACAACACGTGAATCGGCTTAATAAATATTATAGTGAAAATTTTAGCCCTCATAAAAAATCAGCTGTTGTTTGATATACAATTAAAAAGCTCCGCGGTGAGCTTTCATGTTATTTACATTGTGAACAAATTTATTACTCAGTAGTTATATTATTTAAATGAGTAATTTGATAAGCTATACATTTTTTATAACATATTTTTAATTAACACAAAGCATATTTTTGGTTTTCATTAATTTTTTGTTATGTTTTTGGCAATCTGGTAAAGTGCAGAGTAAACCAAGTTTTCAACCACAAAGAACTGCTTGATGAACTGAATTGAAGTTCACACTTAGCAAAGTACACAACCAAATGAACTGCTTGACTCTGCTTGCATGTAGGGCATTCCAATAGCTTCTAAACTGTATTTCAAACTGTAGTCAGAATATACAGAATTAAATTTGTATCCTTGACATATTATTCATAATAGTTAATAAATTTAAAATCCCATTACAGATTCCGTACACATATCTCCCTCAAGTGATGGCCAGTAAATTCTATTACTTTGGTTTTGGCAGCAACATGTTGGCTCGCCGCATACACATACAAAATCCCACTGCCAGGCGCATTGGAGCTGGCAAACTGCAGGTAATTAATAATTTATTTTGAAGATATTATGCATGATGTTAAGGATACTTTATTTGCAGAACTATCGTCTTGACTTTCATGGCACTGGTTCCAATAGTTGGCTCGGAGCACCGGCCACAATTGTTCCCATGCAAGGAGCACAAGTTTTTGGCGCTATTTGGGAGATTGACATGTGCAACCTTAAGGATTTGGATGAGTAAGCAGTGTGAAGCTCGTTTCTTATCATTTTAAAAAACAATTCTTCATTTCATATTGTAGCCAGGAGGGCGTTTCCGATGGCATTTATATTCCGATCAATGTGCCCGTCCATTCGCTTAGCAGCAACGATGAAGTCATCTGCCGGGCATATCATCTGAACAATCAACCGGAGACGGATGTCCACGGACAGGCTTCCAATGCGGACGTGCCTCACTGTCGCCAACCCTCTCACACTTACCTCAAGGTGCTCGTCAAGGGAGCCGAAGAGACCGGCGTACCCGGTGAATATGTCAAGTGGCTGAGGAGCCTTAGACATAATGGCAACAATGTCGAGGCTATGGAACTAAAATTGGAACTTTCTGAAGTGAAACTTAGTTAATATTGACGATCAATTAATTCCACTGTTTTCATGGTCAATCCTTAATGTATATGTATTTGTGTATGTACATTTAAAGTTTTATACATAAATATTCCATTTACACTTTTGAGCATCGGAAATTGTCTTCAATTTCTTAATATGGTTAGTAATCATTTTCGTAAATATTTATAGATCGGATTTTCTTAAAGCAGATCCCCTTAAGTTTCACTTTTGAATTTAGAAGATTGACTTCAAGTTTCACTTTTGGATATTGAATGATGTTTTAAAGTATTGAATTCCAACTTATTTAATTGTTATTGTTAAATATAATTTTTAAACTTATTGAGATCATAATCTTATTTTCATATATCCATTTTGTACTTAGATCTTTTAAGTCAACTATCTCTCTCTTTCGATATGGTTTCTTTCTTTTGTGGAGTGCCAAACTTTGTCACAAAAATGACTTTAATTAATTTTAATCACTTATTTATGATGATTACCAATTTCCTGTCTCGAAGCATTGTGTTTCTCAGTTGAAAACTTGCCCCGGACATCGACATGGACACGGGGACACGGACACGGACAAGAAGAAGGGCTCGGTAAGGAACACGGACACAAAAGTTTAGCAGCTTTTTGGCTGCCAGTCCTAAAGTGCAATTAAAGTGCAATTTACTGTGAGCCAAAGAAGATGATGCTCCAAACTGTTTTTGTTCTTTTTAGTTGTTGAGTCTCCCCCTCTCTCTTTCTCTCTCTCGCTCTTTCCCTCAGACTTGCAGACGCTTAACGAGGCTCATCGAGTCGCCGTTTGTGCATTTGGACCTTGGCTTATTAATTTAAATTTTCTAGTCCTCGACTGCATACCTCTAGCAGCTAGCATATTCCTTGGAGTACAACTCCAGATGAAGTTGGAGGAATCGGAGATGCAAACTTGGAGCTGGCAGCCCAAATTGCGTGCCAAAGTAATAATAAACATAATTTGCTGTGCACTTTCCCACTACAGCTAATTTGGTGAGGGGCAGAGGCTGACCTGCGATTACAACGGTTACAACCTTCAGACGCCATCAACTGCTCAGCTCTGGGGAAGAAGTTGGGGCATTAGGAGGACTTCCAGGTGTCCAAGTGCAAAAGTTCGAGCACAATTCCGAGTTGGACTTTAACAAAGTAAAAAGTTTGCCAAAGTGCTGTGGCACTTGTTAGCTTTTGTGCTGTAATACCCTGTAAAGCGCCGACAAAAGGGGTATATATGAAGAAGACATTGGAATTGAATAAATGGATAGAATGCTTACTTCAACAAACAGTTTTTTTCTTAAATAAATATTATTACAGGGTATTGCAAAGTCGTTCAGTTAGATTCAAATTTTACTGTTGTAATACTTTTTTAAAAGTATATTCTTTAATTTCAAATATTTTCATATTTAAACGAATATTGCTACAGAGTATTTCACAGTCGATCATTTTGTGTACGTTGTTGCGACACTTGTTGTGGTGGTTTTACTCTTTGTGTTAGTTGTAAATTAAATTTGCAAACGGTCTGGCAACTCGACACATTCGCCCAGTCGTAGTTTATAATCGTTTGGGAATTGAAATGCAGTCGATTTCAAAGCGTCTGCAAGTTTCTCTTCTTCTCTACCGAATCTCCACTTTTGCAACTTTTTGCCTGGTCAGTTAACTTTTTGGCTGAGTATTTTTATTACATTTGTGGCGCCCTTTAGAGTTGTCAGCCACAGTGCAAAGAAAATGCTGTGGGAACAACAACAACAACAACAACTAGAACAACAACGACAACTGCAACTCTTAAACTCGATCATTAATTATTTAAAATGCACGGCGCCATAACCATTTAGACGGCTTGTAACATGTGCCACAAGCAGCCACAAAGTGGCATGCCACCATCCCAATCCCGATTCCTAGCTGCGTTTGTAATCATAAAAGTTTACGAGTTAAAAAACCAAATCAAAACGAGATCGACAAGTGATGGAACTGAACCACAATGTACAGTGTAAGTTGGCTGGGCTCAGCTGCGGACATTGCATTTTCGGGGCACGGGAATTTAATTAAAATCAAGCCAAGTCCCCACCACTTACCACCTACCCCCCTTGACACCATCTAAATGCCTCGTTCCCAGGCCGTCGTTTAGTTTCAATCAAAGTAGCGTCAAAAAATTTACCCAAATTGACAACAGAAGCGACAACGATGTCGTCGACCGTCAATAAAAAACGTTTAGAGAAAAACCCCCCCCGAACACTCAGTACAGTTCCAACGTAATTGAAACTCATTAGCGTGCATTTTAGTGGCCATTTTGTGCCTTGGCAAAAGCCTTTTGGCCAACCCTTTGGGTCCCATTTTATTCCCTGTTCCCAGTTCGTAGTTTGCTGTGGGTTGTTTGTGTGTGGGTGTGGGTGTGGGTGTGGGTGCGTGGTGTGTGTGGTTTATGTGGTAAGTGTGTCATCATTGTGAGTGTTATGGGTTTTTCTTCTTTTTTTATTTGTATAAATTTTTTGACGGGTTTTAGCAAGCTTCTATGCAACATTTTCTAGAGGGAACCATTTTTCCCTTTTTTTAATAAAATATCGTATTTAAGCAAGTCTGATTTGTATTTTTATAGGCATAGACTTGTATAGTTTTATATAGTCTTGTAAACTGTAAAACAAGGGACCGTAATCATTATAATAATATTATAAAAATTATATATTGTTTATATTTGAGTTTTTACGTTATTCGTTTATAATTATCATTAGTTTTAAGTAATTTAATAAAACTCAGACCATAATCATTATTTTTGATCAAAAAATAAAATAAAACTCAAAAGTAATAATGATTAATGATTTTTATTTCATTCTGCTCAAAATAAAACTTAATATTTTATTTTTTTTTGCATAAAGCCTTTGAATATAAAGTTAAGGCTGAGCAGATTATTTCACATATTACACAAACTTGAAGGTGGGTTAAACAACTGTATCAATCACAGTGTCAATCAATCAGTCAGCACAAAGAGTTTTACACACATAGACTTCTTTTAAGGCTTGTCAATCGCACAAACCTCAAAAAGGGAGTTGGATTAAGGCCAACTTGAAAGCCAAAAACTAAAAGTGTCAGACTTTAATTGACTTTTCGTAAACTAAAGATGAAGTAAGACCTCGACGCCTGTAATTATGCCACATGTGGCGAGCCGGGCTACACTTGGCTAACACTTTTAGATGAGAGCTGATGGTGATGGTTTTTGGCTTTCAAGTGGAACAAATTCAATTAGATTTGGGGATCTAAGAAAACGGCGAGAAACGTAAAGAAAACTTGATGGAAATTTGCATATAGTTTCTGACAGTTCAAAGCGAGAAACTTTTCGAACGCATAACTATTAATTAGGAAAATAATCACTCTTTGGAAACGCATTAGAATGGGAAATCTCTGGGGATCCTGGACTAAAAGCTTGATTAGTAATTGTTTTCGAAGGTGCAAAGCAAGAGGTCGGCAATGGACATAAAGAGGGTTGGATGCAGGAATATCCCAAATATTTTCTCTTTTTTAGAATCCACAAAATGATAGCGTAGTCAGTTATGATAACTGCAACGCCTGTGGCATGTATATGTTAGGTTGCATGTGCAAAGCGTCATGCGCTAATCAAATTAAGCGCAATATTTGCTTTTCATATGGAGCACAGACAAGACTGGGACTGAGCATGCATCCAATGCTGGAGAGGATTAATATAACAGAGCGGAAGTGCGTCATTGGCGTTGCAACTTCCGACTGGCCGCGGGCATTAATTACACTTAAATGTTGACCACATGCCAGCATTTGACAGGCTCCTCTTCCCCCTCGAGGCCCAAGTCAATAACATTTTATTTATTATATGTTTTTCAACGAATGCAACGGCTCCCCGCGGGCAACAACCCTCCAATCTGAGCAGTGGGAATGGGTTATGGAATTCCACTTGGTTATTTCCCTTGAGTCGATTGCATTTTTTGACAAATTCTCTTGACACGCATGCAGTGTCAACAAGGCGTGGCACTTGCAACTTGCCCCAGGCTGCATGTGTATGTGTGTGATTAAATCATTAAATTCATACGCTCCACAAGCTGCACTTTTTATTATGGAAATCCTTGGCTTTGTTTCCATTTGGCCGGCTTGACCGTTGCGGCCTGATCCCCGCCAGAGATTGTCACCATTCGCCTGATTATTTGGTTTGCGCTTTCATTAAAAATGCACACACACTCGCACACTCGCACACTCGTACACACATTGTCAACGATGCTGCATCAATGAATCCATTGCATCCAATTCCAATGGTTTGGGTAAATGCTTTTGGGGCATTTTTTAATTAAACGACATGCAGCAGGCGGCGTCCAGATTTTAATGTCACCACCCACAGTGGGTGTTGCACTGTGGCCGCCTGACACGTGCATTATGACAAATATTTTAGACACACACACAGATGCACTCCAAGTGGACAAAGAGTCCATGGGGACAACTAACAGCCTGCAGTTTATACTCAACAGAAATATGTATACAGTACAAACGAACTGAAGGTTTTTTGATGTTCAGTTTGAGATGAATTATAACTTAGTTCAATATTAAAATCAGCCAATTTGTATTATTTTTATAATTCATATCGGATTCTGATTTCACTGTTTAACTAAGCATCTATACAAAATGATTAACGTGTACATTGATTCTATTTTACTTTTAAGCAATCTAAAAACTTTCCTTTAAAAGTTAAAGTTAAATAATGGGCATCAGTTTAAAATACTTCCATTTGCAAACAACCCACACTTTTGTATATTTCTAACCAATAAATTAAGTTCATCTTTTAATTAATAAAGACATTTTGTTATAATCTTTACAACCGATCCTATTTTAAGCACATTAATACTTGTAACAGTTAAAATAAAAATAACAAATTTCTCCTTTTTTTATAAGTTTTTTTATATCATATTCAAATGTTTAAATAAAACATAAAAATAATATTGAACTTCTATAAAATTAATGTAAACAATATACCCTTATACATATTTATTGAAGTCAGGGCTATAAAATTTTCTTTACATTGATTTATTTAGTTAAAATAAAATAGTTCTTATTTGCAGTCCTTGGCTATTAAATAGTTTTTTTTTGTGCCAAGAACCATGTTAATAAAACCATTTAAAATAAATACTGCCATACAAATTCCAATCTTAAATTCAAGGCAAACTTTCGGAATATATTTTAGTTTTTCATGCTTGGTAGTTTGGCTTAAAAGCTTTTCACGATGCGCGACGCGTCCCGTTTGTCAGTGTGGGTTGACTTTCTGACTAAGTGCCACGCTCCTGAAACCTAGTAAATAACCTTGTTAGTGTTTTTAATTAAAGGTGTAAATATTGATATTTACTCAAGCGCAGTCTGCCTGCAACCTGCAGTGTCGGCGGGTTTCGGGCAACGGAAATGCATTTTCAAAAGTCAAATAAACTAAATGGAAATATGAGCTGAACATTAATATAGTTACATGGAGCGGTGGCAGGGCAGCTTCAGGCTTACTCAAATCCGACCGAAGCCAGCTGAGATTTATATTCCACCAAATGAATATGTCCAATAAGTTAAATTAAAGTTATTTTCAATATAAAATATTTAAATTTATGAATTTCAAATATTCAAAATTAAATAAATAAAAAGTCTATGTTGAATATGCTTAAACTTATTGAAACTTTTGATATATTTTTTTATTTTTCAACGAATTTGAGTATTTACAATTTATTAATCGACTGTTTTCAATATATATTTTAAAACAAAATTTTGTTAAATTTAAGTTTAATATTTAATATAATATAATGTAATAGAATTGTGAGGTAACACAAATTAAAATTAAATATAAAAGTAATCATTTTTAATATTAATTAAATGATTGATTTTTTTATACATTTCAATTAAAATTCTTCGGTTTATTCCATTATTTAAAAATAAACTTTTAGTAAAATTGGTTCTATGAATTTATTTATACACAAACATTTTTATGTTAACTTAATGAGCTTCTTTTATAATATATTAAATCATAAATGAGCGGTCTGTTAATTGTATCTTTCACATTGATGATAGCTACATAAATGAATTATACAAACTTGTAGAACAGCTCTCGCATCTGAAAAGCACTCTAAGCCGCATCAATAACGCCCACTTGACGCTTCAAATTAAATAACCATCATCAGAATCAATCGAAGTATGTAGATACTATATGTGTGGCATAGGGCAAAGAGGACTCCACTTTTGACCCTGTTGAGGCAACAAATTGAGTTAATTCTGGCCTAAAATCAAACGAACCTCGCCTGACAATGTATGAGAGATTTGGCAAATGGGAAATGGGAATTGGTACCTGTTCAGTGTGTGTCCTGATCTCTGGCCCTGCAGTTGTTAAGTTTTGTGCAAAAAATGTTAATTTTAATTAAGGCTGCTATCGACACCCGACAGGCAGCAGGCACAAAGCGGGAGGGAAGAGAGGGGAAAGCACTCCAAAGTGCAACGCAGCGCAACTGATGCACTTTGTGCAGCGTATGCCGGAGGAATGGGAGGAGCTGAGCGGAGCGGATGGAAGGATATTGCAAGAGGACATACTCGTACGTGTATGTTGTCTGCTTTTGGCAAATCAACGAGCCGTGCGAGGGCGACTGCCGTGCATTGTGGTCGTGTCATATGCATTACTCTATGCATGAGAATACATGTGTAAATGTTAACACAACATTGTTGTCAGGGGAGGTTGCAGGCATTAGTTTGAAAAGCGTTTGGCCATGCAACAATTTGTTGCATACCACACGGGGCGGCTGAAGCGTCGGCATCGGTCAGTTGCGCATTTATTGTACACACTGTGGCAGCTACTCAAAAATTTAAATTAGCGCGGTCTGAAGCGAATTGCATTAGCCAGCAATTTTTAATTCACTTCGTGAATATTTTAGCCATCCACGAGGAGGAATTTTTCAACATTTTAACACGTTGGCAACGCGATTATCCTGCGGCTTATCAGCGATGCGAGCTGGGTAGCCTCATGTTATTGAAAAGCAATTAAAAAAGCCAAGCGCCAGTGCATTTCACTTGATTGAATTAAAATGCACACACGCTCTCTGAACTGGAACTGGTTCAGTTTATCCCAGTTCATCGGCAGCTCAGCTCATAAATATAAATAGCTGCATGCATTCTGAAGTGAGTTGTGAGAGTTTGGGAGTTGACAGCTCAATCTCATTGTTGCAGGTGTAAATCTAATTACAATTGCCAGCAGTATTTTTTTTTATATAGTAAAGTGCATTAAATATGCTACAAATTCGACAAACATTGCTTAATTAATACAAATAATAATATGAATTTTTTATATGAAATATGATTCCCATTTATAAAAAATATTTGTATAATCAGAGTTGAAAGATAAGCCAATATAATAATGTCTATCAGTTCACCTGTCTGCCTGCACTTTTCTCTTCCTTACTCTCTTGATCAAGTTTTATTGATATTAAACGACTATATTATATAGTTTATATTGAAAACAATCTGCAAGAGCTTTTAAGCCTCATTATTCTAAGAAAATATATTCCTTCGTGATCTCACACTTTATATTCGTTATCCCATTTAATTGTTACCATATTTTAAATGCAATTCATAACTTTCCATAATTCGTTTATCCATATAATAAGCTTGCCCTATAATCATCTGTCTGGTAATCAGCTTATTGCCTTCAAAACTCTCTCTCTCTCTCTCTCTCTCGCTCTTCCTCACTCTTTCGAAGCCGGCTGCTAATTGCGGCTATCGGATTACCGACGGCTAAAAGCCATTTTCAATGGCAACCAAACAGGGAAAAGAGCAAAAATCCAATTTTTTAATTGGCTTTCGATATAAAAAATATATAAAATACAAAAATAATTAGCATAAAATAAAACAAACACAACGCGGAAAAATAAAAATATTAAATTTCATGCAATTAAAAAATGCGAACGCTGAAAAGTGCACAATTTATTTTATAATTCTGCAGTCGCAAAAAGGGTTCACCCAAAGAGAAGCAGGAGTTGGGCCTATCAAATTACCTATGGGCCATGTTTTTACGAGGTTAAAGCAAACAAAATATAAATTGCAGATTTTTACAAGATGCTTAGAAACGGGCCCAAATCAAAGCCATTCCAATGGGCTCTGCAAACAGTCGTAAAGGTCATAAAAATTGTCTTTAGCGAAATGAGCTGAGAGCCAAGAGCTGCAAAAGAGAAAGCGATAGAAACCCACCCCCAATCGACGACCCATCCAATAATAGAGGGCCAACTTTTTTTTGTAAACTGTGAACAGAACGATAAAAATGTTGCCCTCGACACCTGTGACCACAATTAAGCCGCGTTAAGCGTTGCCAGCACTTTTAATGCCTCATCCAGGGTTGAGTTGGCAAAAGTTTTTACAGTTAAATTGAGTTAAGCCCGCACAACCAAAACTTTTGCCCAGCCCAGCGTTTTTTTCTATCTTTTTTTTTATTTTGTTTTTATAAATTTTTTGAATTTTTGTTGTTGCATTCGTAATTAAATGTACGCCCAGCGGTCGCTCGTGCTGCAAGTTGATAATTTAATTGAAGTTGTTAACAATTTTTTGCAGCGAAAGTGTGGTGCGAGCGCCCTTGAGGTGCCTTATTAAAATTTGTTAAAATATAATTAAACCGACGCTGAATTTAATTGCACGACTGTCAGCCAGTCAGTTCCCTCAATCCTGTCTTTCAATATAATTGAGCTAAATTGGACTTCAACTAAGAAAAGGGTCAAATTAATCTATGCGATTAGCAGCTGCTGCAAAGAATTGTTGAAAGTAGAAGAGAAAATTAATTAAAAAGCTGAGAAATAAAAATAAATAAAGTCTTAAATTCGATATTTGTATTTGTATTTGTATTTTCTCTGTTCTATTTATTATTCAATCTTGCAAATCATTTTGTTGATTCGCACAATGCAAGAAGTACAACAATTCCTCTGAAAGTTTTTCATCAATTTCCCTTGCAATTTACCAACAATTCGCTGTAATATTAGACTCAATCAAGAGTCAAATGCTAATAATGCAAGCAGACACAGGCTCAGAGATTCCAATAAAAAAATAAGAGAAAATAAAAGAAATTACCATAACCAAAGCTAGACACACACATGTCAGGGGACTCTGTTGAGTGCTTCATCCCTGAAAGCAGCAAAAGTTCCTGGGGAAGGGAATTGCAATTATTTGAGGAATGCAATGCGATCCGTGCAAACTTTATTGGAGCGAAAAGAAGAAATCGCCAGAAAGCGCAAATTGAAACAAAATGTACAAATCAGGCAACAAATTTGCATGCGATACATTTATGGGATATATCATGGGCACCGTTGCTAGCGATTTCACTAGTTCTTTTGGGGTGCATACGGACGGGGAGGGGTAAGGTAAGGGGGAAGTAAGGTGGTTGCTTGTGCCAATTTATGTTTATTGCGGCAAGAATTTGGTGTTGTCATAAGAAAGGCAACAGGACAAATCGAAAAAAAGTTGGAAAAGATTGTGCATATGCGACAATTTGATGCGCTTTATAGCTGACCTAATGTATTGCGAACAAAACACTTTGCAAAAGCTATATACCCTACTTTGACTATGGCACTTGAGCAATAATATCACAGCATACTTATTCGGGTAATATGCAAATTTCCTTCTTTCCGTGTTTATGCAAATTGAAAAATAAAAATATATTTTTCACTTGTCCGCTTGTCGCCAGCAATTTGCAATTTTTTTTTTCTTATTTATTGCAACTAATTTGTTGATGAAGGCGTGGCCACTCGCCGACAAATCAATTCCACTACATTGAAGCAGAAATCAATTGTAGAAAATATAAAGTAGAACTTCAACTACATGTCCGGGCAATTAAATGGAGAGTCGAGCTGGAAAACAAAGTTTATCTTTTGGGTTCGCTTCGGTTTCTGGCACTCGACATGTCCTCCATATTCTCATCGGATTGGATCGTCTCGTTTCGAGTGTTTTCTGGCTGCAACTCAATTAAAATGAGCTCAGGTGTAAATTTTATTGAAAATGCTTAATTGTCGAGACTGGGAGCGTCTGGCAGAGTCAACCATCCTTGTGCTATCCTTGCTCATCATCATTATCATCAACATCATCATCATCATCATTATGCGCCATTATCCTGCCAGCGATTTTTACTTGTAATTATTTGTTTTTGTGTGTCTGCGCATGAAGCGAACGACGCGTCGAGTGTTTTGTTGCGCAATGTCCTTTGTACTGTCGCCCCACCTCCTTCCCTCCAACTTTCCCCGCCTTAAAATTGGACATGTGTTTAGCACAAGGATTTATATTTGTTTAAGCTGCTCCTGACATTGTCATGATGATGCTGAATTTATATAAGCAGCCTCCACCGAGCATACACAAAAGTTCATTGAAGTTTCGTTTGACTAAACCCGAGGCGAGTTTAGCTCATTATCAAAATTACCATCTGAACTAAATATATATCAGGAACGGTATATTATGATTACTATTATATTTTTTTTAGATGAAAAAATCATTTAATTCTAGTATCTTTAAAAGAGCGTGAAATATATCAAAATTTTTCTAAATATAAGGATATTCTTTAAAATCTCACCAAGATCTTCAAATTTATGATTTTTATTATTTTTCTCATATAGACCGAAGAAATAATCATTATTTTTAAGCACACAAAAATAAAACTCATATAATAATGATTATGTTCTAATTTTTATAATAAAACTCCCTGCTATATATATTAAGAAAGCAATTTAATTAAAAAAATTATCTTATTAATAAAAAAAAAATATTAAATCAAATTCAAAAGTAAACAATCTTTTCTTTCTATTTTAGCACCGCTTTGCACTTTTAATTCCGATTTAACTCGACTCATATATTTGAATATTCAGCCACAAAGGTTTCACAAAACTTTTGTCAACATTTTTGGAAACTTTTGTTACTCCCCACGCTGCGCATATTACGTTTGCGATCTCCTGCGGCGTTTAGTACATATTGAAAATTACACAATTAACTAAATTGGTAATAGTTTTTGTTCCTGTTGTTGTGGAAACAAACTCTTGTTCACACTCTGTAGCCAGAGCAACCCCAAGTGCGAACTCTTTGCTCGGTTTTAATTTAAGCAATTAATAAACTTTTACGTCAAACATTATCTAACTGAGTCACGTGACCGCACGAACCCAAAACAGATTCCCGTGATGAAATTATTACTGACATTGATGGTATTACCCTAAAAAACCAGACACTTCAAAACAGGCAGCAGCAGCAGAAGTTGGCAAGTGGGCGAATCCTTTTGGACCCTTCAACGTGTTGTTCTTGTTCTTGTTGTTGTTGTTGTTGTTGTGGTTGTTGCGCTTTTTTCACGCCCGCGTCTGACAATTCTTAACCCTTTCTCGCTCGATCTGCATTTAAGGGGATTAGGCTGAGAGTCGTGTGTCTGTCTGTTGTTGATTAAACTGCCAGCATTCATTCAGCATTTTACAATATTTTCATAATTTATGCAAGTCGCTCGACATTCGATGCGCCTGCATGTCGGAAATTGCTTTAAAGTCTCTCGACAGTTCCGCAACAAATCGATAGAAAAGATAAGTCTATCTCTTAGATAACTTCATGTCTCACATATCATTTTCAAAATTTGTCAATCTCAATCTAAATATATTTACTATCCCACGCATTGAAATCGACAATACAATGGGTTGGTCAGTTCTCACATTACCAAAAACTGTCACAACTAACCGAAATCAAAACAGAAATCAACTGGACAGCGACTGATAGCAACGCCTACAAATAACAAACAAGTAAACATAAATAAGAACGAGTACAGACAATTAATAGCAAATTAACATGATGGTCACACGCCGGAAATGAAAGGACCTCCTCACAAAAGGTTCCCGATCCCTAACCCGAAACTGAGACCGCAACATAATAAATGTATTTGTACAAAAATTAAGCGAAAAACGCTTCACATTGTGTCAAGTTCGGCTCAAATATTTACACTGGGGCCCATTGTAAAGCATATTTCTCAAGCCGCGACACTTCCCTCACTTCCCGGAAGGAACAAACAAACGAGGAACATTTTCGGTAAGTTTATACGGCAAGTGAAAACAAAAGCGTGTCCAGCTCCATGCCGAGGACCTAAGTTAGTCACGTGCTTCAATGCACGTGTCCTTTTTAATGACCAACGAATTGTGTTGCATGCCACAGAGCACAAGAAAGAAGAGCAGAGTGGGGGGGAAAAAAAAAGAAAATCAAAAAGTAACGCGGCTTTTGTGCCATATAAAGTCGTATATTGAAATCCAATTCAATGAAATTGTTGCCACGCTCGAGTTCCATTAGACAAAACCAATCACAACAACATGAAAGGTGAGCGGGTGGATGGATGGACGATTGAAGGGGTAGGAGGCTTATCGGGTGGTTGCGGCCACCACTCAATTGTTGGTCAGTTGAAAATATTTCGACAATTTGCATCAGCGCCTCCTCCGCTCATCCGATCCTCCGCCCACGGCACAAAGGAATATGTCAGCCATCAATTGAACTCTTTTCTTCTTTTATTTCAACCTTCTTTCTGGGGCCCATTTTAATTGAGGGCTGTGGCGACGTGTGGCCAGCAACAACAGCAACAAACAACAAACAACAGCAACAAACGCCTGACAATTGACAGACGTTTACAGTGAACAAAAAAAGGGAAAGAGATATAGTGTATGATAGAGACAGAGAGTGAGAGAGTGAGCTCTGTTACCAACGACTGGCCCAATATTGAATTTCATCATGATGTCCATTGAAAGCAAATGAATTGTACGCTTTTCATGCTTCCAATATCGTCATGGTCAGTCAGTCAATCAGTCAGACTGTCAAAAGGAGCGTAATTAATATTATATTTATGGATTTCAGAATGGAAATGTAACATTCAGTAACATTCACACACTGTTATAATGTTGCTCTCATTGTTAACGCAATTTCAATGTATTTCATTACCATTTTAGTTCGATAATTTAGCGCTTACTGTAATCATTGTTTAAAACGAGTCTTGTACATTGCTTGATTCTTACTGAAAATAAGTTAATGCAAGTCTTTGAATCCACTGTTAACTAAAAGACCTTACTGGACATACTGACTGTTAATCTAATGTAAAATATTTGCATTTTAAACTTAACAGCTTTAAAGTAGACTAGAATTATATTTTAGCGAGTTTCTTACAGTGGACAATTAAATTCTTAAATTTACCCAAAATTATATACACGAAAATTAAGTTATTGTGAGTTTTGTACGTTTTTTATCATTTACTGCTAGTTATAATATGGGATAAAAAAGTTTTGAGTTATTAGATATAATAAATACTCTCACTCTTAACAGCAACTCTATGCGAGTTATGTTAATTTAAACAGTCACTCTACTGTAATTATGTTAATGCAGGTTGTTGGAAGAGGTAGCCATTTCTTGGCAGTGGCGCAAAATACTTATTCGACAGACTGTCAGCTCTATTGACACTTTGTCGCGTTCTGTGAGTCCATAAACAATTCGTTTATTATCCCAACACACTGTGGCTTAAGGATTCCCTGTGTGATCTAATACTTCATGCTTGATTTAGTGGCAGCGGCTGCAAATCATCGCCCAGCCAAAAAGGATAAAGACACCATGCATACCAAATATGAATATGAATATGCGACTACATATTCATATAAGAGAGTATATCTTTTGGGAGTATGAGTATACGTATGTGGCAACGTGTAGGCATGTGCGATAAATTATCAGTTTTTTTTCCTATGTAGTATGTACTTAGGGGAAGGTGTCTCCATCTCGCAGGCAATTGCTCATAATTGGTAGTCAAATATGTACGCCCTCTGCCGATTTGTCAGTGGTAAATACACCTCTCATATGTGGAGAGGAAATGAATGCAGTCGAAGGTTGATTTGATATATTGGATGGATTTGGTGTAGACAATTTTATGAGCACTGAATTTATTTGATGTTTGGCATCAGGTTTATTTTCTTTTCTCGTTTCTCTTCCTCTTTGTCAATAAATTTCAATCAGTCAATGCCGAAATCCTTCAGAATTTATGTGGCATATTAAAAATCGTTTTGCAAAAACTTGGAAATTGGCGCTTTTTATATAAAAAATTAAACGAGCAGATATAAATGAAAGAAAAAAAATTCTTTTTACAATGTTCAATAAAAAAAAGGAAATATGAAGAGCAAAACGAAACTAAAATATTTTTCAATCGTAAAAGGAAAACAGTTTGCCGTTTTTCCTATAGCCAATATTCGCACACGTACAACAATGTAGCCAACCCTCGGCTGAAGAAAAAATTAAAAAGTAAAATTGCAAATAAAATGTCGATAAAAAATAATTTTAATGTCGTCTTTTTACTTTGAATGGGCGGGAAAAAAGAATAAATAATGCTACAAAGAGCGGCAATTTAATACTCTATCGTTTTCTGTTTATAAAATATGTAAAGATGATGTGAAAGTCACTTTTTGTAACCTTAAAAAGTGGTAATACCTGTGTGGAACATAATTAAATTTGGTAATCATGTCACATGTTCTGATAATCCACAGTAAAATGTTGTTAAATTTTTAACTAGAAATATAATATGTCATTGTAAGTTGAACATGTCAATGCTTTTACCGTATGGTTAGGGTATCCACCTAGTTGGATTGGCCACACTCTGTAATATTAATGGCACGAAGTAAATGCTGGCATTAAAAAAGTGCTTCTGCTCTTATATAATTTAAATTAAATGCGAAGCTGACAATAAAAATACGTCCAATGACGAGGCAACAAATTCAAAAAGCGTCTCTGGTGTGGTAATAAAACATTTAATATGAAATTTTTGAGCTGTAGACCAAAAAACGAGCGGCAGTTAGACAACAAAAATGTAAACATGTAAACAACCCCCAACAATGCATTTAATCATTTAAGTAACAAGTCGAAAGCATTTTAAAGTGTTTTTCAAAGCACAACCCACAACTCAAACCCACAATATAAGACCCGTCTCTAAGATCCACTTGAAAGAACCTTTCCAAAAAGTAAGCGAGAAGTCTTTTCTGTTCAGAGTTCCAAGTGCCACTTTTGTCGCCTTTTATGCTTATTTGACCATTCAAATGCCACACACACACACAAATACAACCCCCTACTCTTTCAGTCTGTCCTTTATTCATGCCCTGTTGGGTCATTCATTCAAATTTGGTTGCCTTTTGTATTGGCCAGCAACTCCCCCAAGAACGCACACTAATCGCACACTTTCTTGCAACTTGTTGTCCCTTTTTTATGGCCAAAGAAGGAATACTCCAAGCTGCCCACATAAATTTCACTACTCACATGTGATCGGACACAGTTTTCCCACAGTTTAAAGAGGGAGAGTGGCAAATCACAAGGAAGTTATTGTTGTTGGCTTGCTTGATCCTTGTGCTTGGGCTTTTGTATAATTTCCATTTAATAGCTAAACCAACACCTCTTACAAGTTGTAGTAAGTAAATACCAAACCAGACCATAAGAAGCTGACGAAGATGAATACGCAGGTTTTCGACACATGACTGAGTGGAGCATAGAGAGGATGAAAGGACGTTTTGCATAAGGAGCAACGGGCCAAAGGGACAATAGCCCTTGGGCCAGGCATCTAGAGTGTGACTTGCTGACAGGCTGACAGACCGACATTCCTCGTCCTCTGCCTCTGCTTGACCTAACGAACCATAAATTAAACGCTTTTGATGTTTTCTTGCCTTTGGACCAAAAATGTTTATTTAGTTTAGTTTTAGGTAGGCCAAAAAGTGGCCAGGACATGTAAATTGCGAGCCAAGGAAACGGACATTGTTAAGTTTATCGCTCAAATTCGATTATAATGAAACCCCAAAGACAACAAAAGACGACTTGATGATCTATGTGCTCAGTTCGATTGTGTCTGCTTAGAGCCAGGACCAAGAACATATAAAAGGACAACAAAAGCGAACATCGAATGCATTGAGAACTTGTGGGGATTAAGGATATGATTGAACTGCCGCCAGCACAACTGACTGGCCAAATTAATTGCCCCCAAAGAAAGGGCAACAATTTGCATAAATTACAAATGCAAGCCCAAAAACACGCTCGTATCGTCTAGGCCATAAATTTATTTTCTAACGCCGTGGCTTAACTCATCAACTTCTGTTCCTTTTTTTTTGGGCAAATAAGAAAAATCACAAAAATTCGTCGAGTAACAATTTCGAAGCAAATCACAGCAACTGTTGACCAAATGTGGCCAAAAAAAAGGAAAATAAAACAACAATTTCCATCCACTTGAACTAACTTGGAATTGACCAAGTGACAGGCGGCTTTAAAAATTATTACTCAAACCACAAAAGTGTGAGTCCGTGAGTCTGTGAGTCTGTGAGTCTGACGAGCAGCTTCAGCTTTCCAATTCGCGTGAATTATGTGGCAAATGCTTCGTTATTAATTAGACTCATTTACCACTCGACTCCAAATAGATGTTGTTGCCATGAAGACACCTTAATTAAATGTCTGTCTACAATTCTCTCTCAGATCTCCCTGGTGGATGGTTGCCCAAATCAACCGCAAAGTCAAGTTTTTTGGCCAACAATCTGAAGGGTTGTTGTTGTTGTTGTTTTGGCATTAAAATTTGCATATGAGTTTTTTACCCTGATCCCTGGAGATTTGTCATTTTAATTTCCATAAATCAATTTGTTAATTAGAGGTCTCATTTTTGGTTGTCGGGCGCACAATGCCAACGATTAGCAATGTTGCAATAATAACTGAGGGTAAACTGTAGATTGTATATCAAAATATTATTGAAAATATTTAAACAGAATTTAAGACTCAGTCCAATTCCATTTCAAAAGCTCCTTTCCTATTGTTTCAATGGCTTAAGATAAATAAATAAATTAAACTCGTTACAGTAAATAGTTTATCGTTCGTAGACATGCTCAACCTAAGTGAATCAGAGATAACTCGTTGCATTGAGAAACTATTTTTCGAATTTCTTAAACTTAACTCATAAAAGCAAAAGCAGAAATAAAATAAACGCAGCAGTGCGTTGTAATCAAAGCCTTAATCCTATTTATTTGGTATCGAAGATACGTTACTTCAATTTATTTTGATAACCATTATAAAAAAGTGCATAAACGTAAATAACTAAAATACTTAAATGCATATATATTTTATACAATGCAATTGAGATTCAAGGAGACGGACTTTAAAATGCTCTCAGCTCTTGGCCTTAAAGCCTTTAGCCACTTGAGCCACTTTTATGAGTGCAGCCAGGCAAACCCAAAACCCATACCCATACCCAAACCCAAGCCAAACTTCAACTCAAACTCAACCCGAAATGGTTGCCATTTAATGTCACTTGGGCGCGCAACCATCAAGAATATTACGAGGACGAAGCTCTGCTCTGCTCCAGAGGATACTGTTGTTGTCTTGTTTATCTGTCCCTCTGTCTGTCTGTCTGTCTGTCTGTCTGTCTGTCTGTCTGTCTGTTGTTGAAAAATAACAACAATTTACACAACAAATGCAACCGAGCAACAGCAGCCACATGTGAAGTGTGTGCCGTTGACTTTGAGTTGAGTTAAGTATCAATGAGTTGGATGAGTTGAGTTGAGGAGAAAACCAGCAAAGTGCAGCAACAATTGTTGCCAGCTGTAAATAAACATGGCTTTCGCTTCTGCCACGCCCACATGTGTGTTGCTACCTTCTGATATTGCAACACACAACAGCGAAATGATAATAAGGTATATAATTTAATATCAATCTGACAGCCAGAAGGCAACAAAGTGCGCCAGGCGACGAAGACGACGCTGCTTTTTATGCTACACTTTTTTTTCACTCTTAATACACTACAAAACATGAGATTGTTTTCTTTAGTGGTACATTAGCTGTCTTATAGAGTTTCTATCATTTAAATAGTCTACTTTCTTTATTAACTTCTAAGTACTCAAACGTCAGACTTCTAAGCCGGACGTCTATTTGGAAATTTCTAATCGCAAATAGGAAAAATGTGTGAAAACACTTTTATATATAACTGTTTTACTTTCGATTTAAATATCTACAAACAGTTTTTTTAAGATCTCTTCTAAGAAAATCGTCACGTGTTTTCAGGCACTGTAAGAAATAAATTTTTTACAAATATGAATTATAAGATTCAAATTTTTACTTGATTTACTTCAACAAAGTTCAAAATAATCCTAATAATATTTGTATTAAAATTTTATTTTAGAAATAAAGTATAACTCTTGCTTTTTAATTTACGCATAAATTTTAATTTATTTTTAATCTTTGTAATACAAATATTTGTTATAATACAAATGTAAATCTACTTCAAATTATTATGTTATCCAAAATCGCAGCTTTAACTATTTATTATATGATTTCAGAGTATTCGTTATTCATTTAATCCATCTTCATTTCTGCTTACACTTGTACTCTACTTGCACCTTTCTCTCACTCCCTTCACATGCCCTGGCGCACTTCACTTTTATGCATTGTCTGTATATGTCTGACGTTCTGTCGAGGTACTCAAATGCTATTCTTTCTTCTTGTGATTTTTTTTATTTTTGCTTTTTTGTTAACTAAATAAATGCAGTTTGTTTGCCTGCACTTGTTGTTTGTGTTGAGCCAAGCAGAACATTTCCATTTGAATGTTCTTTTAAGCGAAAACAATTTCTTCTTTGTTTTGCTTTTAAGCATTTCTTTCTGCATTCCTTTTCGACAGCTATTTGTTTCATTTTTTTTTTGCCCCCTCTCTGCACTTTCATCCTCTATTGGCACTCAGGTAAGTGATACCAGATGGCATAGACAATGCAACTGCAACTGCAACTGAAATCTGTTGCAGGGTTCAGCAAAAATTAGATCATGGGTTTTGATTTTGATTTTGAGGTTGGCGTTAGCCCATCATCATACTATATGATGTCATTATAGGGACCTGCCCAGCTGACTGTCCTTTGTTGGCCAGCACTTCCTCCCTACTTACCTCTCGAGTCATTTTCTTTTGTTGTACCTTTAGAGTTTTCTTTTCTCTTGATTTCTGTTTCTGTTTTTTTTTTTGTTGCCATTTCACCGCATTTTATTTTACATTTTTTATGCAGCAACTATAAAAAAGTTTTTACATTTTTTTACGGCACTTTTTTTGCGCTTTTGGCCAAGGAAAGAAAAGAAGAAGAAGAAGTTTTGGCGAGTGCATTATGTGTGGTCTTACGGCGAGAAGTTGATTATGTTGATTTGTGAAATTGATTTGGTTAGGGAGGTGAAGTCGTATTGCACACTCCCTTTTTTGAATCATAAAAAGAATATTCGTGGCATGTGGCATGTGGAAATGCTGCAGGATTGTTTGGCGGTTGTAAAAATATGTTAAACCTGAAATTGAATGAGCTACTGAATGAGGTTGCATTCTTAAGAAGGAAGAAGTATTTTCGAGATCCTTAAAGTTATAGAAATATTAAGCTTGGGAAGAATCATTAAAGCCTTTTCTGGAAAAAAAAGAGCTTGTTGTCGAATACAACTAAGCACTTTTCATAAGCATAATTAGCCACAGGTTGTTTCTTTTTAAACACAAACCAAGACAACATGTGAAAGAAGAAAAAAAGTGATTCTAGCATAAAATACAGACAGGCTCAGAAATTACATAGTTGGAATAGTCAGGCAAAGAAGACAATGCCAAGGAATTTGGTCAAGGACACGTAAAAACCAAAGGAGAAAGCTAATTTCGAAAACAGAAATTCGAAAATTCGAATAGCGAACCAAACAGTTTCCCCTCACAGTCGACTCACAGTGAAAACAGGGGAAGTTGCACGACGTAAGCGTTTACGTAGCGTAACGTAACGTTAGATGCCACAAGTGTGAAGCAGGGAAACAACTCTCTCTCTCTCTCTCTCTCACTCTGTCTCTCTCATTCTCACTCTCTATTTCTCTCTCTGTCAGGAAAACGTTTACAGCACGTGATGATGCACAGTCGAGAGGTCAGAAAGTAGCTGACATTGCTTCACAGTTTGAAGTCAGTGGTTTGGGGGTTGTCTGATTGAGAGCAACAAGAGAGAGAGAGAGAGAGAGAGAGAGAACAAGTCGGGAGAGCTAGAGAGCGAGTCCTTACGGAAGTACACGCTCTCGGGGTGGACAATTGGCATTGGGTTAGGGCTGGTGGTGGAGTTGTTGGTGTTGGGCTGTCTCTGCCCTTTTGGCTTGTTGCTGCCGCGCTGTCACGACTGTCACGACCGTCAGCGGCATTTCCCGGGTATAAATACGCCTGCTGCGACGCCGTGCGAGTCAGTAGAACAACAGCTCGCTCCGAGTGCATAACAGCCAAGAAGAGCACAACACAAAGCAGAAACACATCATCGAAGTGAATAGTAAACCAGATTGAGATTGAGTGCGCATTTTGACGTAATATTTTGGCCATGGCGATTCCCTTCTACGAAGACGAGCCCGCTACGGCGGCGTCAAGCTTAGAGCCTGGCCAAATTGCCGACGGAGATCAAGTGGATGGTCCCGCTTATGCCAGCGATGCTGGCTACGATCAAGTGGACTACGAGGCGCCATCGGGAGCAGCAACAAGTAACAGTCAAGCAACGTCCACGTTGGAGCAAACGGCGCCTAGCACGGAGCAGCAGTTGTTGGCCTGGAAAATGCTTGCCTTGGCCATGTGTAAGGTCCTCAAGCAGTTCTACCTGCAGCAGCAACAGAAAGGAAAGTCCGCCAAACTGACGGCCACTGTGCAGATTCAGCCGCAGGCGCAGTAAACTATCATCAACAACAACAACAACAATTGTAACTACAACTACAACTACAACAAATTCAAGTCCTTCGAAATGGGGGGACTGACGGCTCCTAAGCGCAACTTGTGATTACTTTTCGTTGGTGAGAACTAGCGCTCCCTAAATTCAGTTTAGGGAGAGAGAAAATGAGAGACAGAAACTGATGTGAACGTTTTCCTAAGGAAAATCCCAAGGAAATATAATATTGTATTGCATTTAGTTTTGAAAATGTTCATCTGATTTTCGTATTTTGCCGTCGCTAAGGAAATTTTTTGTGGTGAAGGCTGATTAAAATTTTTGGATAAGCGCAAATGTGATAAATAATTTTACTAAAAATATTTTAAGTGCATATTTTGGTAAAGTTATTTAAACACTTAAATTAATTACATTTAATTTGATGGAAATTTTAACATTATTGAACTTAGTTTAGATAAGAATTTTCATGATGGTCGGCCCAGTGCAAGCAGCTGCTAGTTTTCATACAGATACGAATCTAATCTTAAGTCAACACTTTTCTACTAAATAGAACTCATAATTCTATTTATAATTAGTTTAAGTTCATAAATTGACAAAAACAAAAACAAAAAACAAAAAACTCTTTTACAAAACTCTCTTGGTGTCTATTTACAAGTACGACGAATCATAAATCGCATCGATTTCAATTTTTAGGTAGTTGGCTTCTTAACTTAGCAAATAGTTATAAAAATATATAAAAACCTAAAAAGTATACACAACTATTAAATACATAAATATATTTTTGTATAATTATTTTGCTGTTAAATGTAAGTTGATGTTCGTGTGTTTTTTTTTGTGTCAATTTCATTTCTAGGTTCATTATCATAGCCAATATTCCTAAGAATCCGATGTGAAACGAGAAGTCGAATGGCAACTAAAAGAACATTTCGTGTCACGAGCATGAACATAGTACAAGAAAACAATAGAAAACTTTACAGAACAAAAAATAACGGCCAATTGGTTGAAAAGTAATTGTAATGATAATTGTAATTTATTGATAAGTATAAAATAATTATTATATATTCGTAATAAAAATATAAATTAATTGATATGAAAATGAAATTGTTTTTTTAATGAAATGATGTAATACCTTTTTAACAACTCTCTTAAGGATCTGAAGAAACTCTGCTATCTATAAGTTTACTGTGAAGCAAGTTTACGAGCGTTTTTTCACCGCCGCATTTTCACCGTCGGTAAACTTTTCAATTACATTATTCGCATCGGTTGTGAACCATTTCATACAAAATTTCTTCAACCTAGTCGATATTTGACCGACACAAAATAGAACACGTCCTATTTCGATCGGCGACGCCTTTTTAAAATTGGGTGTATTCCCAAAACACCGACGGTTTATTAAAAAAAAGTCGGCGAAAAAATGCTCGTCAGATTGGTAGAGCTTTGGGAACTTTCCAATGATTTTCCTTAGTTGCCATTAAAAGGCTATCGAAATTGGCATTCATCAACACCTAGCCTTTTGTTTTGGGAAATCCATCCACATTGGGTTTCGGGGTAATCGACTCATTGGATTTTTCATTCTTCGGTGTCCCTTCCTCAGCTTCATTACAAATTGGCAGAGATGCAGCACTGTGGCACATTTCCCGAATGCTCTAATAGACCAAATAATTTCCAAAGACAGAGCCACTGCAAAAGCAGACGATCTGAAAAAGTGTGTCCACACGGATTTCAATTTTCTCTTCAGCA
Organism: Drosophila innubila; assembly: GCF_004354385.1. Lineage (NCBI taxonomy): Eukaryota > Metazoa > Arthropoda > Insecta > Diptera > Drosophilidae > Drosophila > Drosophila innubila. The sequence continues at coordinate 19,988,529 of NW_022995376.1, read as the reverse complement.
TACTGTCGATTAAATATGTTGGATTTGTACAAATTAAAAGTATATTTTACCGTCTTTAGCAGGTATTTATGGTAGAATACAGCTAACATTTTTAAATAAAAAATTGCTAATTTATTAAAGAAGTTATTTAATATTTAAGACATCATTTATTTATTATTTAAATTTTTTTTGAAGTCTCAAATATTTTGGTGGTGTAAGAAAAGAATATCAGAATCGTTAGCAGAAATGCTTAATATTGAAAGTATTTATCGTGCATTCTTAGCTCTGTCATCAATACTAATAACTTGCCCAGTCATTCATATGCCGATGACAAGACTCGGCTAACTTTCATCAATGGAGTATTCAAATAGCATAGAGCTCTAAGTAGATGGCACAGATCAAAGCCAGTTGCCACACAAAGGCTATTTCCACGCTGTACGCTAACCATACTCTGATACACCCACACACACACACACACACACACAACATCCACGCTTTTCAATCGATGCGGAAAAATGTCGCGTGGCTTCTGATAAAAACAAGGCCTACGGGCAGGATGGGTCCGTTGGAGAGTAATACTCTTTGTGTAATGCAAATAAGACTAAAAGGTATTGCGGGGCAGTTAAGCTGCTTTTTTAATTTTATAAAACCCAACAGAGAGATTTTAAACTCCATCAATCAATGGCAATATCTATCAATACTCGTAATAATATCAATCATAGACGGCAAAAACAAATAGCATTTGTTAAATCAACTGCCCCAAGATGATTTTAAAAAATTTGATATTTTTCAACAGATAAGCGAAAGGGGATTACTTGAGAAGAAACCTACCAGAAAATGTGGAAGAAATCAAAAAATGCGCATTAGAGGTGGTTAACTGTCTGAATTCAATCAAATGTTCCCTCGAGATTTTGCACTTTTGTTTGCATTTTGCACACATGATACCCGATCCGAGATGAGCTCGGTGGCAACCCTTTTTTTTTTACCCTCTCCTGTTGCCAGTGAAAGTAGTGAAAGCAGCGACCAGGCCTTAAGTGCACATGTGTGTGCGTGAGTGTGTGTGTACTCAGCTGGGGGTAAAGTGACCCATAAATAAACAGTTTACATTTTTTACAATCATCAACTTGTTTTATAGGCATTCGAATACCCGTACTACACATGTGAGTTCATAAAGTGATTGGACTTGAGACTAAGTCGAGCACTTTCTGTTCTTTCTGGCATTTCATATTTCTACGCAGATTGAGCAAATATTTGTATCTAGTTTAACTGGGAATTGGACTTATAAGCAGCATCAAAGCCTTTGAAATGTGAAAAATCTTTGCGTAATTGAAAGTACACAAACTAGAAAACTGGCAAATCAATTTTTCTGGTTGAATCATAGATATTTACGAATGGAGTACTTGAGAGGACATTGGTGAAACGAAAATAACAACATTATTAAAAATAAATTAGAGTACCTTGTCGTACTTGTATAATGATAATAGGGCAAACAAACGACTTGAAGTGGTTTCATGTTGCCCTGCTGCGTGTACGTGCTCAAGTGCATTTCATTTTGTCCTGCGGTCATCATTAGTGTGCTTTATTAAGTGGAAGCAATTTCTACAGTTGCCTCATCGGTGGCATGTTACAGTTGCTTTAACCACTGATGCCACAACTGAGCAGCTCGACATTTTCTATGGCTAACATGCCCCTAGGAAACATCTGCTGCATCTACAGCTAGGACTCGAGTGGCAGGATAAACCAGCTCAAGGTCGTGCGTCAATTGCAACTGTTGCATATGTTGCAACATGCAACTCTCAGCACGTCGTTCTCAGTGCAGCTAAACCTGAAATAGGGACTAAGTACAACACTCTAAGCCTTTGTTGTTTGTCTCCAGTTCACCAGAGCAGGGCTGAGGATTTGGGTCAAGGTTATTATGCAATCATTCTCGAAGAATTACGCACTAAACAAACTTTAACTCAGTGTGCTGATTCTTATGGAAAGTATGTCAAATGAGGGTAAATGTCGTCTTTGTAAATGTCTCAGCAATGATCAGGGGTACATTTTACCAATTGTAATTTTCTGATAAATATAGAGCCTTAAATGAGAATGAACCATCAAAAAAATATTACATTCGATGACCTTTTTTAATTTATAGAATCAGGCACATTTTGTTTGTTTATCTTTTTCCGTGAGAGTCTAAAATTTTTAAATTGCTTTACGTTCCTGAAAGCTAATGGATATATCTATTAATAGAACACATCGATAACAAAATTTGTTGTTTTTTTTTTTGTGCGTATAATCATGATACTAAGCATTTATGATTGTGAAAGATAAATTTAATAAACATTAGACTTGAATTATAAAGAACGAATTTGACTCTTTTCCAGTGCGAATTTCGCAAAAAGCCGTCTTATTGCACGATGAAATTGACTCAACTATGCTATGATAAAATTTCAATCTCCTTACCGTTTGTGCCTTATACAGATTTGATTAAGAAGAGCATTAGCAAACAATCCTAAGTACTTATGTGATAATGATTAAATTTAACGAGGCAACAAAATCTTTACACTCCCAAATGCCACCCTGGAGGCAAAGGGAAGCTGCTATTGTTGCAGCTTGCAACGATTCCATCATTACAATTAATAGAAAATGCAACTGCGGCAGATCAAAGAGAGACCAACTCGACGTGGGGGGGAAACAAAAGCGCGAAAGACAAAAGACGGCGACAGTGAAATGGCAACAACAACAAGTTGGCATGGCCATGTCAAAGGTAATGACAGAAGCCAAACAATTGAAAAGTTGTAACAAACGAGAGTCGGGTAAAAAAAAACTGCAACAAGAAAAATAAAAAACAAAAACAAAGCGACTTCGTTAGCGCAAACAATTGTCAAAGCAACAGGGGAAAAAGCACATGAAAAATATCAAAAAATGAGCATAAAATAAAAGTTTGAGTGCAATTTTCAAGCAATATATTTTCCGCTGTTGAGCCAAAGTTTTCACGCGCTTTTTGATGTTTCTTTGCGGCCAAAGTGCAAAAATAACAAGCTAAAATTGCGTAGAAATATTTAATGAGGCAGCGAAAAGAGAGAGAGAAGAGAACTAAAGAGTCAGCATAAAAGAGCTGAGAACTGAGAACCGCACATTCAAGGCAAAAATCTAATTTCATAATCAAATAAAAAGCTGGCCAAGACAAGCTGGCCCCAAGGGGGACTCACAAAAAATCCAAATGCAAATGCAAAAGCAGATAAAAAATAAATATATAAAAAAAGAGAAAAGCAACTTGCCATGATATTCGCATAACTCGAGCGATTTGACAAATTTACGAGTGAGTTTAGCGGACTAATCATTGAAGATCTTAGCTGGGGGCTGGACTGAGGCAGGTCCAACCCCCGAATTGCTCCTGGCAATAATAAACATAAAGCGTCTGAGCCAAGGATGAGGCATATTAAGGATATGCAGCACGTTGACAACGCCAGCGCATTTCATTTTCATGGCTTCCTTCTTTGGCCTGAACAGAAGAAGAAAAAATCTCTGGCACATAATTTTAATGTTTATCGTCTTTTATTGTCAAACAAATTATTTTTGATATTGCGCTGCAGGCGAGCCACGAATATACCCGGGCATTATGTATACTCGTATATTGATGGCAAAGGTGCCGGCAGCAGATCTGAGAAAAGATTCAGCTGCCGAGGGGTAGTTACACCCCATAGAGGAGGGATGGGGGCAGAGCTGAGACACACACACGTCGTGTAATTTGATTAGCATGCGGCAAGCAGGAAGGCAGGCAGGCAGGGAAAAGCAGGAAAAACACAATAAACATAAAGAAAAACTCTGATAAATATCAGTGAAAGTCAAAACAATTTAATGCATGAATAAAAAATAATTTCTTTCTTATGGCCAAAGCAGAGTCCACAGGAGAAAGGTGCGTCCTCTATCCTGATATCCTGCTGTGCATGGAGCTTTATTGGATTTCGGTTTTTGCTCAAATGAAGCTCACATGTGCATTTGACTGCCATGGAAACCATTTTCCCCATCTCTCTCTCTCTCTCTCTCTCTCTTTTTCTTTTAATATTTGATTATTTACTTAAGAACATTAAAGGAAATCTACAAGCAGCTGACATTTTGCATATGAATTAAAACGCAATAAATTAGCAACATGTTTTTTCTTCATATTTGGCAATCGAATTTTCCTCCTACTTCCCTGCACTCAGGGGAGTCAATTGTTTGCTTTGCTAATGCTTCCTTTTGTGTAGTTGAATGTCTGCCAGACGCTTTTAATAAGCCACTTAAATATTTATAATGTTTATCTAATGATTTTGCATCAGTTTCACATCACTTTAAAGTAATTTCAGGTTGCCTTTAATGGAATCTGCACTGTTCATTTGCAGCTTGTGTGAGAGAAGTTGGCTCATAAATTAGTTAGTCGGCCCCAAATCCGACTTAATACGCTTCACTTAATTGTTTACAGCATTAATGCAAAAACCTCAGCCAATCCAATAAACAGCCCAACCAACAACCGAACACATCAATATTACACATCACAACACAACACACAACACAACACATAAACAGGACACAATTCGAGGCAAACCAAAATAGCGACACATTGGCTGACCAACAACGACAGCGACGCTGACGCTGACGCCGACTGAGACTGCGACTGCGACTGCAGCGTTGGCATCGGTGGCAAACATTAATCAGCGAATTATCAATGCAAATAATTTTCAGCACGCCTCAATGCGATATCAATCAACGGGCATCGCTTCCGCTGCACTGACAACGCAACATAAACAGTGGGAGGGCAGTGCAACAGCGACGCGATGTTGCAACATCATCGGTGGCATTTCTGACTGGGCACTTAACACACAATTAAGTGCAAATAATTGCAAACGCTGCATATAAATGATTTGTTTAAGTCAACATGACAACGGCCACCAAAACTCGGTTCCATGATATAAATCACCACAAAACCTCGGAGCACATCTTCATAGCATAGGTAAGGAAACTGCACAGTGGGTCATCAGCTGCGGAAAATGGCTCGAAAAAAAGAAAATAATTACATAAATTATATGGTTTTCTAATAATACGCAATTATTTGAGACCTTAGATTAAAATAAGTCATATTAAAATCTTCAAATAAATTTAAAGTATCATCATAGTTATATTTCTTTTAAAAAGAAAATTTAAATTAATTCAAAATGTAGAGAAAAATGTATAACAATACAAATACCAAACCTTGGGTTCAGGGGGGTACATAAACCAATTCGCGAACCGAACCGATGTCTTGCTCTATGGTTCGAACCGTCGAAACGAACCTTTAACAAAATTTTGCACGTTTGCAGCCTTGGAATTTTGTTCGAACATTGACAAGTATGATTTTTTACAGAATATAGATATATACATATATATTTACTGGGTCTCTCATAGACAGGCTGTCTCGACTTAGCCTCCTCTACTAGCTTTCACATAAGTTTAGTCTGTGGTTAATGTCGTAAAAACCCTTGATCAAATAAAGCTGAAAAGTGGAATTGATCTACAAATAGAAGAAAAAAGAATACAAATCTATAAATTTTTGTAATTTATTGCCTGACATTAATCTTATGGTATTAAAGCCACTGGAAAAAGCTCAGCATTAATTGAAAATGACACAAAACTGTCTTAAACATATTAAAAGTGATTAAGAAACTATTTAGAACAACTCAATTAATGCCTAAAAATTACTTTACGTTAAGATACAAATATCTTCGATAGTGTACTTTACAATTTGTATTTGCTATCATTTTTCTCTAATTAAATTTAAGAGAGTTAAAATATATTATATAGTATCCCATTTCCGCTTCCTATATAGTTTGGTACCACTGTACAATGCCGGGACACGAAATATTTTGAGGGCGTGATAAGCGGATAATGAATTTGAAATTAGCAGCGGAAGGCGCCAATGCAACTGACCAGAGCACAGTGGGGGACAGAAAGGGGGTTATAACATATATGGGGGCATTAGAATCGAAGGCGGAATGAGGAAAGAGGCATGACTTAGAGATAGTTGTAGGGGCTTCGATGGCCAGAACAATGGCCTGGGTATTGGCGCGCTTAATTAGTATAATCCGCGTTGAAATTATTCAAGTGTGCATTGTGGATGTGAGACAATATGAGAGAGTGTGTGTGTGTGTGTGTGTGTGTGAGTAGATGGTATGAGATTACATGCATGTGTATTACGCATACGCAGCGTGGCAACTGTAGCTGTGGCTGCTGCTGCTGCGGCATCCATGTGATGATAACATGGCGAGCTGCATAAATGTAATGACTGCAATTAAGTGAAACGCCAAAGTTTTGCGCAAGGCTTCACCTAAAGTCTTATCAGGCAAGTTGCAGAAGCAACCCTCTCCACTCAGTTCCTCCCTCTCTCTTTTTCCATGACTGCCCCTTCTTCCCATCTGTTATCCTTTGACGCCACTGAGCGATGCATAATTGAATGCAATTAAAGCAACTTAATGTGCATTTCATGAGCCAGGCATTTGCATATGCAGCCAGGATGTGATGAAGGACGAAGGACACAACACTCAACACACATCGCGCAGGATATGTAAGAGTGATTATTTATGCAAATTGCATATAAATATATTGCAAACGAAAAATAAAACAGAAATGAAAAAACGAAAACAATTTGGTCAAATTGAATTTATGTGCCAAAGGCGGCACAATAAAAGAATGTGTAAAGTGCACTTAAGCAATGCACAGAGTTCTATATTGTGAAAGGATTGTCGAGCACCCCTTCCTTTCTCCCCCCTCATCACACTCTGCGGTCACTGTGAATCACTGCAAAAGCTGGCGCCTGGCAAAGACGTTCATCGTCGCCGTTGGCGTCGTTGGAGTCGTTGGAGTCGTTGGAGTCGTCGGAGTCGTCGGATCTTTGCCGGCACACAGGAAGCCATAATGGACATTTCATTCAAATTATTTTGGCCGTTGCGAAGGAGGCCACTGCTCGTATTTCGCCTGAATTGATGCTGTGCTTCCTGTTATGCTCTCTTGGCCAGCATCGCCAAGGACATGCCGCTTACTCACTTTCTCTCTCTCTCTCTCTCTCTCGCTCTTGCTCTGTTTCTCTGGCCAGCCACACATATTGCCCAGACATAAATCAGCGCAGAAACCGTTTTCAACTTGAAGTAAAGGATTGTAGAAAACTGCAAATGCTCTGCATCCATTACAAAATGGATTTTAAGCTGTAGAATAAGATAAAATTCTTAAATCGGAATAATGCCACAATATAATTTTTTTTGAGATATAATGTGACATCGGATGACTAGTTAATTAATAACTAATAATGTAAACATAATGTGTTAAATAGTGATTAAAGTGACATTTAAAAAAAATACTTATTTAGAAATTATTTTGTAAATTTTAGCTATATATAAATAATATGTTTGTATGATATGATATCATGTTACCATGAGAAGAAAAGTTGTTTTTGAAGCAGACATTGATTAAAATCATACGTGATTGAAATAACAGTTAGATCCAATAAAACAATAACCAGAAAACTATTAATCTATTTTCTGATTACAGAAATTAGTTAAGAAGAACATGCAATTGAATAGTGAAAAATAGAAATTGGAATTACTTTGGCTATAAAACTAAACGACGCTTGTTGATACTCAAACAGTGGTCAAGGAGAACGAATGAAGACATGTATATTTATAAGCTGAAATTATTATGAAGGAGCCTTATAAGCGAATAAAAACAATAATGTGCCAAGATCTTCGACAATTTTAAGCAACTCACAAAGGACACTTGTTCTGAACGGCAACTAGACAAGAGTCCACATCCGCAACGTTGTTTAAGTATACCCTAAAACATATGCACACACACACACACATACAGATGTCTTTATGGCCAGGGGAACAATGCAAATTGTGCACAAATTCTTTTCGCACTTTTTGCATCATTAATTGTGGAATTTATGAGTGGATCGCGTTGTTTTCTATGTAAATTTGCGCCTTTTATTGAGTTGTACACACGGCGGAGGACAAAGGACAAAGGACGACAATGCATATGTCGACTGCGGGCTGACTGTGTTGTGGATGCCAGTGTGTATATATATGTGTGTGTATATACGTGTGTGTTGTTTGCTGTTTCAATTTCGTATAAACATGTAAATAATTTCCAGCTGATTGCACAAATTCGTTGCGGGCTTGATTTTTATTGCATAGCTCGGGGCGCAGCATGCAGAACGAATTTCGAGATTCACTTACTTTTTCTCATGTTGTTGTTGTTGTTGTTCGCGCTTTTGTTTTCAATTTGCAATAAGTCTGTCAATTGGCGAATTAATAAAGTGGAAAATGCGACAACGGTAAAAGTTGCAAAAGGCGTTTAAAGGTCGAAAAGCTTCATACACGATGAATAAACCTGCAACATTCCAATCATCCCCTCAACCTCTGCAATTTCTATGCAAAACAGTTGCCATATTCGTTACCCTTCCCTCTTTCAATCAACAACTCGTCAACCCTGCTAAAAATCGATCTGATTTCTCTTCATTTTATTGTCAACTTCTGATTTTATTGCATTTTTTTTTATCGCGCCTGCAGCTAGAATGTTCCGTCACTAATCATTTCATTTAAGTTTCCAAATTCCGGATTATATTTATGCACATTTTTCTTTCTGGTAGCGGGCATTTATGACGTGCCCCTTCCGCCCCTTCAGCCCCTTCCCGCATTGCGACAGATGTTGGCAAAATCTCTCACTTGCTGCACGTGCCAATTTTTACGAGTTACGAAACGCGCCTCAAACTGTGGCTAATTATGCAAAAAAGAAAAACTCGCAAATTTGCTTATTAGAAAGTCGTAAAACTCGTGCAATTTTATTTTTATTTTGTTTTGTTTTTTTTTTTCTTTTCGGACAGGCAGTCGTAAAATTTGTCAGCTAAAAATTAACATAATTTTTGCTAGACATGGGTCACAATTATTTAGCGAAGGCTGTTTTAAATCTTTTTATAACTTGATGCCAGGACATAAAATCTAATAGGCTGCCTAATTTGATATGTCAGTTAATTTAACTTGATTAAATTCGAAAATATAACCAACCCCAAGAGGATTTGTTCTGTACTCGATTGACTTTAAGGTCAAAATAGACAATTTAAGTTGTATCTGTGTCATAGTCAATATTATAAACATATTAAAGATAACCTTCGCTAGTAGAAATTTAGAAATCTCAAATTTATTAATCAAGAATTATCTAAAAAATTAAAATATTAACTTTATTAATCTGGTTAAATCTGTGCCATGATTAAAACTGTTGATGTTTATTTTAGCAATTTTAATAAGGTTATGGCACTTTAATGTTTTGCTCTCAATTCAAATATATTTTTCCAATAAAAAAAAGAGGTTAATTCAGCTGATGACCATGTTCTGCACATGTTGGGCTAATCTAATGTCCAACTAGCCATTATAACATGCGGTTAGGAGCTGGTTTAGCATCGAGGGCAGCTTTATAATTTGACATAATTTATGCATCTCGCGGCATTTAATCAAATTGCATGCCACAAAAATTCCTTTGGCCCTGATAGACGATGCATGCAACATGCAACATGCAACATACACGGCAAATGCAATCAAATCAGCTGCCGTTCGTTCGCTCGGCCAATCTAATTCAATTTTGAAAACAAATTCGTGTCTCGACAGCAACAACAAAGCGTCAAAAACACACACACACACCCTTATGTATAAGCAAATAGAATGTCACAAGCTTCAAAGCCAAAATTAAATTCCAATGAAAGTACTGAAGAACCAAACAAATGAAATAAAAAAACACGAAAAAATCGAAAAGAATATACTCAAAAAAAAAAAAAAAAAAAAAATGAAATATATATACGATTTAGGTAAGCTTCTGAACGATTTTCGGGCTTAGATGGAACAGGAAACGTTGGTCAGCAGGTGCCAAAGCTGACGCCTGACCAAATTGTCGGACAAACAACGAGCGGATAAGGAAACGCAGAAAAAAAGCGAGCTAAGCATTCAACAAATGTGTCGTGAACGACTAAAGGCTACCCTGAAAATGGAAAAATGTACTAGCATTAGGTTCCGAAAAAAACAATAATGTCTTCTTTGTAATCAATTTCTTAATGATTAGCTTAGATAAAAGAAATATTTAATGCAGCATCAATTTAAAAAGACATTTCTTATTGAAATCAGTTAAGATTTAATAAATACTCAAGTTTTCTCATAAATTTAAAGGATTAGGTGTGACCAAATGGTTAATTTTAGTTTACTGATAAATCATTAATCTATGTTCTATCTGGTTTATTTATATTTCTACCAATTTTCAGTAGTTGAGCAACTTAAAACAACCCTGTAATGTTAAGACAAAAACTTTTTAAAATGACTAATAATAAACTGATTAATATTAAAAATATCTGTTTATTAAATAGAAAAAATATATTTTATTTTATTCTTTCATTTTAGATAAATTAAAGCATAAAACCAATTCAACCTGTATTTGCCTAGTAAAAGACACTGACTAAAGTATACATTATTCTAGGGTATTGCATAAGTGCCTGTCGAGTGTGTTCGGTCAGCATTTAAGCATTGAGGAATGTGCACAGTGGCCACAGGTTGGTGAGTTCTTTGGTTGGTTTGTTGGCTGGTTCGTCAGTTGGTCGAATGGTCAAATGGTCGGTTGGTCGTTGGGTTTCATTTGGGTGTTAAGCGCGTATCCTGCAACATGTTGCGGTTGTTTGGCTGAAGAAAGAGAGGAACAGAGAGGGAGATGAGTGGTCATGGTAGCTAAAGTGCTGGTCACATTGGGGCATAAATCGCACACAACAACAACAAATGCAATGGCAACTGACTGCAACAATGAAATACGCAAAATATTGACAGACATTGGCGAGTAATCCAAGCGGATGAGAAGAGGTTGAAGCTGGAAATGCACTCGGAACATGCGACTGTGCGACTTGGGTGCCCGTTACAATTAAAACCCGGTTAGGAGTGGTGCATGGAGTTGGCCCAAACTGTCATGTAATGCACTGACAGTCGGCAGTCGGCACTCGGCAATGGCAACATGCGACGCGTCATTTAGTCGCCCACACAAAAGGGAGTCAACTAAGGGAAGAGCAGGGGATAAGGGATGCAGGATGAAGGATGAAGGACGAGAATGAGGTGGAGTACAAGTTGCAGCATTGTCCGACTGTTGTGGTCAGGTACAGAGAACACAGCTGTGTCAGTCAGTGGCAACTTTGCTTGAATGGTTTGGTTTGTTTGCCATGAATAAAGCAGCCCCTCTCTATCTCTCTCTCCATCTCTCTCTCTCTCTCTTTCTGCTGTTATTAATCCGACATGATTGGCAGCAGCCAAATGGACAGCAACAGTAACAGCAGTTGCCACAAAAAGTGGACACAGGTGGATGCGGCTTCAGTTTGCCTGTCAGCGCCCCACATGAATATCGAGAGAGAACGCACAGGACAAATTTGTTAATTTATTATGCCAAAGCGCGACGAGTTTGTGTCCGGCAAACTGCAGCCGCTGTTCTCCCTGCCACCGCCCCCTTCCACGCCCCCCCTTCACTCCATTTTGCTTGTATCCTGGGCATCATTTGGCTTAACAAGATGCTGTGTCCCTGGTCAAGTGCTCTGACGTCGAAATTTCGTTTTAAAACAAGACAAACAGGTTATTTTCGGCAAGCCGAAGATTTTATACCCTTGCTGAGCAGTGTATTCATTATGTGACTATAGTATTGAGTTCCTATTTTCTTCTAATTATTTTACGTAAATTTTTATGGGAGAATTCCAAATACACAAACTACAAGTTTCCTTGAGAAATGCCAAGAAACAACAAATACTATCATACAAAACCTTCGTTTTCGATTAATCATTTCTATGGGAGCTATGTGAAATAGTGAACCGATCTTAATCAAATTTGGAAAGGATATATAAAACAACTTTAAATATATATTTTGTGAAATTAATTGAGATATCTTGAAATACAATAGTTTTTAACACTTAAGATTTGTTTTCGATGAATCATTTTCAGGTCTACATATGATAAAGAGATCGTATTCGGCCGATTCCGACATAAGGACTTTATCTAAGTTCCATCAAGGTAGGTAAAACCCTAAAAGAATATATATATATATATTTTGGGACAAATTTAAATACTTTATGCAAGGGTATAATGAAGCTTGCAACTTTGTTGCACTGATTTGAGCTTCACTGCCTGCTGTGTCCTTTTTAATAAAACGTAACAGAGTCCTGCCCCCTGTGCTGCCCACTTGATCATACAAATTAAGCCGACGTGTTGTCCTGTCTGTATGTTTGTTTGTGAGTCGGACGAATGGACAGACTCGCCGTGTGACTTAAAAGTGAAATATTGCAATCAGTCAATGGATTTTGCATTGAAACTCCCCCGGCTCATGCTCCTGCAGGACATTTGGCGCCAGAGCGTAGGCTTCGATTTTAATTAAGGAATTAGGCGGCGAACGTCGTTGGCTTTGTTCAAGTGGCTTTTGTCGCTGCACGAGAAATGAGGCGACTCTCGAAAAGCTCATTAGAGACAGCGATGGAAGGGAGAGAGAATAGAGAGAGGAGAAGGCAGTAGAACCTAAGTTAACTTTGACCTGGCTCTGATAAAACTAAAGTTATGTTTACAAATTACGATAAGCCGCTTTACTCACAGCTCTATTCCTTAAAGTAGTTTCTCATGCGCTCATATGTGAGGCACAAAATCGACTATAGTCTAATTACCTTTGATTAAACACTGGTCAAGTGCATACTCAATAGCCGCATTGGAAAAACACCTTAGGGACATATATACTCGTATACACACAAGTGGTCAGAATATCAAGCAAACCTTTAATAATCGAACTGTCCTTCTGCAGAGCAGAGCAGACAACATCGAGAGGAAGGATACGAAAGGACAGCAAAAGCAACAGAAATTACACAAATGCTCATCAGAAGAGTTTTGGGAAATGGAAATGAAAGTAAGGGGAAGTGGAGTAAGAGGAGTAAGAGGAGTAAGAGGAGTACTGCGATGCGGTTGGCACACCCAAAGTGGCATTAGAGATTTATCAAGTGTAGCGTGACGTGGCATGAACTGGATGTGCTTCCACAGCAAGCAGGACACAGGACAAAACACATACAGAGTCATTGCATTACGTGTAGCGTAACAAATGTACAAAAACACGTAAGCTCCTGTGGACGACAGCAAACGAAATGTATGAAGAGCCACCAGGAGAATGAGAGATAGAGTGAGAATTGGATAGAGTTGGAGACTGGACTCTGGACACTTTGGTCATGGACGCTCAAGCTGCTTTTTTCCTTACGCCTTCATCCTCGACAGAGGCTATTCGATGACAATCAATGGTTTTTGGTCTGCTGCACACAGGAGAATACGGAGAAAGCAGAGAGGGAGAGAGAAAAAGGAGAGAGATGAGGCTACTTTCGGACTGCCTCAATGGCAAATATATGCATGAGCATTTGTGTGTGTGTGTGTGCGTGCGTGTGTTGTTTGTGCCACGCTTCATAAAGGATTCAAATTCGTTGCCAGTTGGCGTTGAGTGCATGGCGAGTGTTGTGTCCCTTTCCAAGCTCTAATTCCAAATAAATGAAGTGTATGGCAAACAATGTCAATGTGGCATGTGGTTTTGGGTGCATGCAACTGGACTCCAACTCGAAGTTGGACTCGAACTCAGGATCTGTTGAGTAAACTTTTACATTTTGCTGTTTTAATTTGGCCAACTGCAACTGTCTTTTATCTATCGACCACACACTTCCTACCCTTCCTCCCCTTCCTACCCTTCCTGTCTTCCTCTTATCATCAAGCTGTGTGTAAATGCATTTCGAGTGCTTTTGCTAGTCTCTGAAATTAATTAAAGTGTCAGCAGCAAAGTTGCATAAAGGACTTCCTCCACAGCTTTCTGTGGCAACTCTTTCCCAATGCCTCTGTGGTATGTGCCTAATTAGCAAGTCGGCCAAAAGGCTCGACTCGAAATTAATAAACTCATGCAAGGAAAAACCAATCACAACATTCTAAGAGCCATTTTTTTTTGTATGCCCAGCAGCCAGCATTTATCATATGTAGGGTATATTGATTGCTTGTCTGAGCGGTTGACAAATTGCTTGATAAACGACAAAAATTATTGCCATAATTAATGGCCATAAAAAAAAAACTAATAAAATAAATCAAGCCTATAAGAGTTATGGCTTAAAAAATAATTCAACTTTAAACAGAAAATCTCAAATAAACTTTTGTTTTAAAATCTATACTATAAATATTAATTATTACTGCTATTTTTATTTAATAATTTAAAATAATAATTTGGTTTGTATTATAAAAAGTTAGCAATAAGAGTAGCTTTCTGATTATAAAAATAGTAATAAAAATATATTTATTTCATCTAGGTAAAATACTAAGAAATTTTGTTTTATTTATATCGTTACAGTTTCTTAATATAAACTTGACTATGAAATAAAGTTTGATTTGTGGCAAATGTTACAGGGTATTATTGAAGTCTTGCCACATGATAAAAGTGTTTTTTTTTTCTTGTTTATTGTTTCAGTCAATGGCAAAGGACTTAATCAAACGCTGCAGTTTTTTTGTTGCCTTTCAATTTCATGCGACTCAAATGCAGCGTGCACAGCTGTCAATCATAACCATCGTGTATGTTGCAGGTGGGTTATGGCTGTGGTATGTGGCATGTGGCATGTGGCATGTCGCTGATTGCAGCGCCTCAGACAAAAGACGCCAAAGCTGAGCCGCTCTTTTGGCTTGCACAAAATCCCATTTAACGCTTTCGCCGAGGCACTTGCCTCATGTGGCAGCAGCAACGGCAACAGCACGTCCTTCGACTAATGCGCCACATGTGTCTGCTGCTGCTGTTGCTGCCGCTGCAACACGCCCAGTCATCAACCACCCCCACTCAATCCTGAGAGTGCAGTTTCTCTGCCAACCTAATGGAATTTTCCTCATGACTTAATTCAAACAATAAATGCGCTCAATTGAATGCAATTTTCATTCGCCGTTTTGCTTTTTCCGAAAATGAAAATGAAACGAGAAAAAAAAAACAATTTCTAAAGGATATTAGTGTGGCGGGGCTGAACGTATCCTGCCAAGAGAGCTGCGGTTACCACTGATAAAGCCACTTGAGTGCAGCACGAGGCGTTGCATGCCTCGCCGTGGCAAGGGCCGAGTGTCGGGTATCGGGGTCCGGGAGTTTAGGTTTTGCTTTCGATGACGTTTGCAATTTTTTTGTATTTCTCCTTCTATTTTGTGCTGTTTTGTGTGTGCTTTGTGTTCATTCCGTTTGCTTTGCTCTTAATAAGAGTATACAATTTGTTAATTTGTACAGGATCAAACATGAAACTCGCCTCCTCCTCCCCTTCCTGTGCTTTGGTAATTAGTTCCTTCAAGCCTGAGCCAAAAGCTAATTAGATTTTCGAATTTTTTTGCCTGCGCAACGCGAGCGAATTAAATGCGCCGCAGATTTAATTAAATGCACTCACTAAATGGATTTGTGGCATAGAAAGGCAGCAACAAAAAAAGGCTTAGGTGTAATTTACAGACAAGGGCGAGTCTCTGGGATAAATAGGGACAATGAGAAAGAGTGATGAAAGCAAGCTAAATGTATAGAAAAGTAATAATTACAGTTTATATTTCTGACAATTTAAAAGCGGGTTAGTTAATAAGTTGCCTGTATATTGTCCGATTGTAAAGATTGTATCTTTAAAGTCGTGCCTATAATTCTGCCTGAAAGGAATACAAGTTTAAATAAAGTATGATTGAGTTTTGTAATAAAGAACCTGGAAACCATATTTATTATGAAGGAGCTGTTTAATATTAATTAGCTTTTACTTTTATTATAATTATATTATTTTATTTTATAGCTATTAATAATTTAAGTTATTTAACCCATTTTCAAGTTAAAAACAGAGCATCAAATTACTGAAAACTAAAAAAACTTTAAATTAAGTTAGCTAGAAAAACGAAATAAAAATAGCTGTGTCCATTAATTAAATTAAAATCCACTTAGAAGCTCATTAAATGCAAATCTGGTCCTGGCCAAAGGCAACAAAAACAATTCTAACCACAAAAACGCATTAAATGATTTGCGTGGCAATTTACACAAACAACAAATACAACAACATCGACAAAAAAAAACGTTGGATGAAAAGGAAAATGAAAACAAAGCGCAATAGCCCAAAAACCGCATGTTAATTAAAAATCAAACTAATTTCCTAATTGCAAATCATTAAACACAATCTGATTGCAAACAAAAATAAAAATAAATGGAAATAAAACGAAATATCGTAATGAAACTCCTTTGATTTATCGACAAAGGGTCGGGGTCAACATTTGACTAATTGTCACACGATTAAACAGACAAATTCGAAAATAATGTTTCATTAAATGCTATGCAAATCAAATGGAAAACCCCGTTGATGACGCCAGATGCGAGGACATATCAGCAGCCCGAATCGACCGAAAGGACAGTGCATTAATCCTGTTACATATGTGTTTGCTTGCTCGGCTTCCCTGTATTTAAATACCCTCACTGAAAAGGTCGAAAAACTTTTAATATTAAAAGAATGTTTTTTCTTGAGATATAGGGGGATATAAAAAGTTAAAAGTAACAGTATATAAGTAATGAAAATTCAAAATATATAATAATAGAAGCATGCAAATATTAAACAATGATTATATAGATGTATATTTAGATTATTTTATTTATTTACTTTACCTCGACTAAAAATAGTAGACACAAGAATTATTAAAATTTTAATTAGACAAGAGTTGTTTACTTTAATTATTAAAATAAATTATAAATAATTTGGTATTGAATCTTAAATTATCAAATAATGATATGTCTGTATATAATCAGAAACTATATGTCTTTTAGAGTATTTTATCTTCGGCTAATCGCAACCCTATTTAGCTTCTTCTTGTTTTGTTGCCTTTGCGCTTAATTAAAATCCGCCACAATATGTTCGAACCCCAAAAAGTATGCTATGCAAAAATGTAAATTTGCATATCACAAGCTGCTGCCCACATTTATGACAACAGCAGAAAAAACAAAAGCTATATAGGAATCGGTAGTGTTATTTGATGTATGCCCCAAACAGTTGGACTCAATAAATTTCAATTTATTTGCGTAAGTCATTTATTTGGCGTAATTTTCAGCTTAATTTCACTGTGCACTCGGCGATATCTAAAAAGAGTTGCAGCAAAAACAACAGTTGGTTGTCGGGTTGTTGGGCTCTTCTCAGGTTGGAAATACCCTCATAAATCAATTAGGACAGAGCCAGATTTTGGTAGCCAATTTTTGGTTTTGCGGCTTTTACGCTTGGGGTTTTGCACATATTTTTTTGTTTGTTTACTTAGCCACAAAACGGCACACATATTAAAAATGTGGTCTGTGGTCTGAGCTGAGGTTCAGGTGTTGTTTTTTGCTCAAATGTGGACTGAGAGGATTTCTCACTGCGCTTTATGATTAATTGGCCATATGCAGTTGATTTATGGGCTGTTTTGAATTGAACATTGTTACTCCAACAGGCAATTAGTATAATGGCCAATAAGTAAAGATTTCCCTACAAAACTTGGCTCTGATTTTCAATAGACATTGCTGTTTGTGAAGTGTTTGCACAGTGGCCGCCGTTGCGGCTGTCAAACCACAACAAAAACAATAAGAAGTCTAATGCTGGCAGCAACAGGGCGTATATCCTGTTTGGCAGCACTCTCTACCCGTCTCTCTCTCTCACCCTGCACAGGACTTCTTCGAAGCGCAATGAAGCGTATGAGCAATTTTTGAAGCAATTAAAACAAAACTCGGCACACGCAAAGGATTTCAAGCTGAAGCCTTTCTGTGAGAGAGTTTTTCTTAAATTAACTCGCCAGTCGCCGTCGGCAACAACAACAACTGCAACAACAACAGCAACAAAAACGATAACTACAACAACTACAACTCAAACAAAAGCATTCACCATAATTGCCCCGCAGTGCTGGGGCAAAGTTAAACAAATGTAATAATTGTTGTTGCCACTGCCAAACTTCAGTGCAAACAGCGACAGGCGTCGAGTCCTTTGTGTCGCATGTCCTCGCAACAGATTCGGGGCAATTTGTTGTTTGTTATTGTTGCCACTATTTCTGAGGCTTTTGGCTGTGATTGTTTCTACTTTTGTGAATGTGACGCGTGCGCTTCTAAAACTGCGCCTCGGGGTGTCAAAGTCATATGAGTCCAACTACTCTTTACTCTTCTTCACTCATCTTCCCCTTTTAATCTCTACGCTTTTTTGTTGTGCCTTGATTCGATTTTGATTTTTGACGAATTTGTATTGTTGTTTATCGTTGTTGTTGTAGCGTGTGTCCGTGTACATGTTTTGCAATTGTTTGTTGAGCATTGTGCGTGCGTTGTCGCTTGCCACACGCAATTTTTTCTCATTTTTCTAGATTTGATTTTGGCTTTTCAAATTGAGATCGACCATGCATAAGCCAAGTAGTCGGCCTGTTATCCTGGCCACGTTTTCCATTTAAATTTTATGCAATATTTCAATTGGAAATTAGAAAATGAAGTCATTTGAAATGGTTCTCAAGAGCTTGATAAAGTGTTCCAAGATGGGGTTATTATTTGTGATTGTATGCCAAGTGAAGTGGTTCATTTGATAATAGATTGATTTTTTACTTGTATTTTTTATATTCTTTGTGAAGGTTTGTTTATAAAAACTGCAGTTAATAAAAAGAAAACAAAATGCTTACTGGCAAAAATATTTATAAAGCTGAAATCAGATTAAACATGAAATACATTTAAAGTTGAGTAGCTTATAAAAAATAATATGTGATATACATTTGTGTAAAATGATAGAATGTATGAAATTATTGAGTAAACTATCAAGAATTTATAAATATAATAGAAAAAAATGGAGTGCAAAAATTGCAATGTAACTCGAATTGTTTTTTATTAGTCGTATGCATTAACAAAATATTATGGTAACGCCTTTTCTCATCCCTTTCCTCCCCTAAAAGCTAAAACACTTAGCCAAGCGTTGATGAGTGAAAACATGCGTTAATGTGCTTAGCACAACGAAAAAACGAAAATCAAATCATACTTTTAGGCTTAGCGGCGACACACGGCGAATAAAAAACACACACACACACAACACACGCACAACACACGCACAACAGCTGAAGAAGTCAGAGAAGAAGATCCAAGTAGAGGCAAAGAGACTCTTCTCCCTGTCTCTCTCTCTCTCGTTAAGGCGAGTTAACGAATACCAACCCCCTTCTTATGGCGGGCACTTCAAAAATTGTTGAAGACAAGAGGCGGCATTGCAGGACACGTGTCCTGCTCGGAGCTTACATGGCTGACACGTGACCACCATCATGTTTGCTTACATTTGCGACTCACTGACTGACTGACTGACGTATGGGTAAACGACGATGAGGATGAGAATGATGGCGATCAATCAAGGCGACCAAAACCAACTCACACAACAATACAAAAAGGCGAAAGGAATGTGGGATGTACAGTTGCCACCAGTTCGATGAGGCATCGTCTCTAATCCACTTTCCGCCTGGCCACTAAGCCCAACGTCAACGCCAACACCATCCATAAATTCCAGATCTGTCCATTTTGCAATTTACCAAATGCAACTGCAACTGCAACTGCAACTGCGGACTGTGGAGTGTAGAGTGTAATTAAAATTGCATTCGCATCTAATTAATTGGTATGCAAAAACGGCACTAGTCGGAGAAATTTGCCAAATGCAAATTGCAAATCATCATCATGTGACGCCAACGAATGCAATATATGATTCTGACTTCGAGGGTGCATTAAAGCAAAGGCATTTTCCAAAACGCCTTTGGCCCTAGCCAAAATCCCCTCGTTGCAACTGCAACTGCAACAGCAGCCATGTGTTGAGGCAGCGACACCTTTTAGCTTTTGCAACCCTTTTTCGTAAGGCTGTCAGCTTCCCCAACCCCTCAACCCTAAAGTGAGATGAGTCTCCAGCCCCTCTCCCATTCCCTCTACAACAATTGAGCACTGACAGAGTCCTTGCTGTCCTTTTCATTGTGCTTTTGGTCGGCTCTGACATGATTGGCTTTTAACGCTCAAATAAGCTTAATTGAATTTCTTTTCATTTGCTAACAAAGTTTCTGTTCTGGTTGCATTTGGATTGACTGCCTGGGATTTGTTAATTAAAAGTGAATTAGGCAGAGAAAAGAGCTTTTGTTCAATCGAAATATTCTGAAATGGTTTGTTAACGAATACCCATTATAATAGGTATATTCCGATGGATATCAACAACAAAAATTCACATTTTTTTTTAAATGCACAAAATTAGGACTGCAAACTTAAAAAAAGTAAGGGTTAGTAAGTTGGCTTAGAAAATTCCTTATACATTCTGAACTCAAGATCTGATTACAATTTTAATAGTGATTTTGAATTTATTCTCTATAAATTTCGAATCAAGTTGCCAATTCTAAAATATTTTACACTTTCGTATACATAGAAATTAAATTTCGTAAAATTATAACACCACTAAAATCTATAACCGTTAGAAATTTTTCGGATATTTGGGATATTTTTTTAATTGCCGTGTCTTCTGTTAGTTTAAATTTATAATCAACTGTTCATTATGTCAAAGCCTTATTGCCTCTTTAAATCTCAGTAATAGCTGCATTTTTTCTCACTCTCTGTGCCTTTACGTGCTCATTCAACCGATACGGATTGCTAATTTCTGTCATTTAATTATCCAAATATTTGCGTTTAATTAGAAACGAGGTCAACCAACTATAAATATTAAATTGCGTGCAATCTGCAAATTAATGAAATGCAACTAATAAAATTATGTTTAATAAAAACGCCGCTGCCATGACAACTCAACCGAAGCTGCTGTCCTCAACCCAGATCCCCCCTTTTGCCCCCCCTCCTTAATGCACGTCTATCAAAGGATATCTCTCATATGCCATGATGCAACTATCAAAATTAATGGGTCCGGCTGTGCCGTGGGGCTAACCGGGCTTGCCGCAAAAAAATATATGAAATAAAATTTAAATACCAGCAAAAAAAAATTGGCAAGCAACGCGTCGACCGGCGGACTGCAGTGTCATTTTAGCTATCAAAAATGTATTTGCATTTAAATTAACGACGCAATTTTTTTTAAATAATGCAATTTAAACATATTTTATTTGCATTTATTAACGCAACAACAACGGCAACAAAAGGAAAGGAAAGGTAACCGAATGCCCAAAAAAACATCAAAGTAAAATGCTTTTCAATACAAAATTTGGCATGGGCCTCTGAACATCGTGTCGCATTATTATCCCTTTTTTCAGCTTTATATTTTATTATTATTTTGTATTTTTTGGTTTTTACACTCTCTGCGGACTGTTACAAAATATGTTTTTATAAAAACATTTTGCAGCATTTCCATAAAATTGCAAAAAATTGTAAAATGTAAAAAAAAGAATGTTATCATCCTGACCACGTCAAAACATGTGACGTGTATTAAACACAACTTCACCAAATGTCCACAGCCGTTGGCTTTAAGCGGCTTCAACGCTGATGTGTTGCATTTTTATAGCTCAGCTTCCCCAGCCCCTTCCTCCTCAGTATCCCAGACCCCTTTCGCTGATATCGAATGAACATTTTGCGCAAATCATGTACGAAAATTGATGGAAAATGTGATTTTGGCAAACGCAAACACCGGCTGTGTGTTGTTGGTGTTGATTGGTCTGCCACAAGCAATCCAAAAAAATCAAAAAAAATTCGAAGGAACAAAAAAAATGTGTAGCACACTTTTTGGGTGGTTGGGTGTTTTTCAAAGGATTTTCATAGCCAGCGGCTACTTATCATAAAAAAAAAGGAAAAACGAACATAATGCAAGCCCTGCTTGCTGTCTGTCAAGTCATGTGTGTGTCCCAGACATAATTGAGTTGTTGCCGGGGAAAGCCCGAAGCCTCGAACCCTTTCTCCTGATACCTCGTAGTGGGGAAGTTGTGGGTGTCAACACTCTCCAGATACCTCGTAGATGGGTGACTTGTGGGGAAAGTTGTAGGTGACAACGTTTCCACATTCAATTTTATTTTCAACTTGCCTACAGGGCATCTGTCAGTCAGGCATTCTAGCTCAACCTGAGCATTGTTTCTTGTATCAGATTTTATGACAACTTTTGTGTTGATTTCGAGTTTTTCACACTGCGCCTTTTCTTGTTATTATTATTATTGAAAATTGGCCAAATTGTATAAACGCACATATGCGTGAAATTCAATTCAATCAAAGAGTGTGAGCAGTGTATTGTGGTTGAGAGCGGAATGGGGGGACTATTTTGGGTTTGGCCAGAAAAAAGGGTTGCTTGCAAAGTAATTCAATTTACAAGTGATTTGTCCAGCACACAAAACCGATTTAGTTTCCGGCTTGACCATTGCAAGTGTTGTACCGTGTATCGTATAGTAAATTTATGCAAGTCCCATTTAAATTGTTTGCACTGCAATTTCAATTTAGAAACAAAATAAAACGCACCATCATGACGATGATGATGTTTCAAACTCTGCTCTGGAGTTGGGGTTGGACTTTTTGCCTGCCCACAAATGAGAGCAATTTATTTAAATTTTTCGCAACAAAACAGAGCAACAACAACAACATAGAAAAGCATCCCGGCGCAGTAATTTTGCCAGCTCCATTAACCGAAATCCATCAACCAAATTGCCAAAGAGACAAATCAACGGGTCGCTTGTCATTTCAACGCCTCCAATGTCGACACCGTTTTCAATTTGCTTGCTTATCAACTGAAACGTAGCTTCGGGTACCGAGTTTTGAGTTCCGAGCTCCGAGCTCCCAGCTCTCTGCTCCCAGTTGCCAATTTCATTCACCTAGCTACTGTCTGGCTTACCTTGGCCATTTCGGGCTATCGCTATCACTTGGCCATAAAACAGCTTTCCGGTCGTTACTCATTCATGGCAATCAAAATGGTGCCAAAATAGAAAAAGTTCCAAGCGCAAAACAACAAAACCAAAACACAAAAAAAAAAAAAATGAGATGTTGCAACGTATTTGAAAAATTTGCATATCAATGCGCCCAAAGAGTGCTACACTAAGAGAAATACTTGCTACTTACGCCAAATTCGATTGTTTACTGTAAATATTCCAAATGAATATTATTTAATGGATCATTGTAGTAAAAAAAAGAAGATTATTTAATAACAAATAATAAAATTATTAAAAACTGTTTAATAATAATTCTAAGAAAATGCTTGGTATGAGAAATAAAGTCAATAAAGTTGATATCAAACTAAAGCTAAATTTAAAAATTAATTTAATAATTTAATAACAAATAAGAAAATTATTAAAAACTGTTTAACATTAATTCTAAGAAAATGGTTGGTATGAGAAGTAAAGTCAATAAAGTTGATATCTAACTAAATCTAAATTCAAAAATCAATTTAATATTTTAATAACAAATAAAAAAATTATTAAAAACTGTTTAATAATTATTCTAAGAAAATGCTTGGTATGAAAAATAAAGTCAATAAAGTTGATATTTAACTAAAGCTAAATTCAAAAATCAATTTAATATTTTAGTAACAAATAATAAAATTATTAAAAACTGTTTAATAATAATTCTAAGAAAATGGTTGGTATGAGAAATAAAGTCAATAAAGTTGATATTTAACTAAAGCTAAATTCAAAAATCAATTTAATATTTTAGTAACAAATAATAAAATTTTAAAAAAAAATGCTTAATAATAATTCTAAGAAAATGGTTGGTATGAGAAATAAAGTCAATAAAGTTGATATTTAACTAAAGCTAAATTCAAAAATCAATTTAATATTTTAGTAACAAATAATAAAATTTAAAAAAAAAAATGTTTAATAATAATTCTAGGAAAATGGTTGGTATGAGAAATAAAGTCAATAAAGTTAATATCTGACTAAAGATAAATTTAAAAAACAATTCAATAATCTTTCAATCAAAAAATATAGTTTTTTATAATATCACTGATGAAAAGTGGAAAATTTGCTGCGACTGTTTATTTTGATTTGGATTAATGCTCAATCCTATTTCTCTCCGTGTTCTATCCATTCATCTCACTGGCGCTAGGCCCTTCTGTTTATCAAAGCAATGGGGGCTTTGTCTCGCTAACGACAACTCGACTGAGCAGCAGCATAGCAAATTATCAGATAGCTCCCCCGATTCCCAATGAGAGTGAACACAACCAGCAAAAAAAAAAAAACGTTCAAGTAAAATATTCAAATGAAATGTGAAACGCAGCAATTTTGAAATAGAGGAGGTAGAACATGGTCTCAGCTCCATGGTTGAGTTGAAGGCAGTCGGAAGGGCAGGCACAGACCAAATAGTCGGTAATCCGTCAACGGAAGTCAAACGTATTAGCATCCTGGCGATTTTTCATACAAATGGCGCCGCATCCCGGTCCAAAGACACTTGGTTTGGCTTGTAGTTGGTTGGTTGGCTGGTTGGCATGATTGGACTATCATGGCTGGCACATCTACTCTTACTCGTACTCGTAGTAACGGCAGTCAGGCAACCTGATGACATATTGCAACCATTTAACACTGTCGCCTGTAACGCTGCCACGAACAATGCCACAATGCGAAAGCTAGAGACTTTGGCAGACAGGAAGCCTAAGCAGAGTCAGACGAGAGACGAGAGACAGAGACAAGTTGAAAGAGTCGGGTGAAGTCTGTGGCAAACAAACAAAAAACAATTTCGAGGAAATTGACTGAAATTCTGCAGTGTTGCTTCATCATCAATGATGCTGCTGCTGTTGCTGCCATAGATATTGCTGCTCCTTTTTGGAGCAACGGAAGTTTGCCTCACTACTTGGGGCTAACCACATGCTGTGCTTTGATAATGAGTCCTGCTCCTTCGCTTCGCAACGCTTCATTTGAAATATTATGCTGCGGCAGAGACCAGAGATCCAGATTCCTCATGGTACAGGCTACTGCCATTCCGGCCAGTCGGTTTGCCATATCAGTCATGCAAATCTGATAATTGAGGACTTGTCGCTTGGCTGCAACTTAAAGTGCTTCATTCGCTGAGCTAGACCAGGCCACCAATAGTCCAAACCAGACCAGACCAGACCAGACCGGTAGATGATACATAGACCAAGATAAGACCAGACGACCCTGCAACCTGCTTCCAAAATTGATGACTCAAGTAATGTGCAGAGTTTTGCATATTTCTTGGGATATTTTGAGTAATTGCGGTTGAGTTTTGGGAGGTGATTAACTTAATGAAAAGTAGGAGGTATGAAAGGAAAACATTTTTACATATATCGAGAACAGACTGTAATATATCGTTTTTTTGTTTTTGTGGTGACTTTTTGTGGAGATTAAGTTAATAAAATGTATGTGTTATGAAAGCAAATATTCTTTCTATCATTGAATTTGAGTAATTCAAAAAATTATGTAACATCTCGATAGATACTCAGAGAAAGTACTTAGTTTCAATATATCGATAGGAACACATCTCTAAATGCGCAAAAAGAATCATAATTTGTCAAGCTGCATTAGAAAAATTACAAAAAAAAAAGAAGAGCACGCTGTCAGAGCTTCCTGTTCGCGACAGTAAAAAGATCAAAGGATAACGAACAAATGATTGTGGCAACAACAAACAGAAGAAAAAAAGGCAGCAGAAATGATGTCAAAATAGAAGGAAACTTCAGTTTCAATTACAAAATTACAAAACAGGCGTCAATCAGCATTAATAATAGCGGCCGAAGGGGGCGTGGCCCAACCCCAAAAATAAAAAAATAAAAAAAAAAAAGGAGAAGGAATTCTGAGCCAGTATTAAAGCCTCATCCTATTTGCTACTTAACCCTTTTGGCTGCCTGAACTGAAGGGGTTGCACACACTGCGAAGCGAGTGGCAAGGTAAGTGCTTGCCACAGTTTTAAAATATTTTCAACACAATGCACCAGATATTTATTATGGTTTCTGATTGTTGAATGCTGCACGGGCCACACAGGAAGTTGATACTTCAGGATGCAAATGTTTATGCGGGCGCTGGACGCTCCGACATCGCAACGTCGCAACGTCGCCGGTCACGTGTCCTGCTCCTCATCAGGATCAGAGTGTGCGACGAGACGAGGCTGACGACAACGACAAGGGAAATAATCAAGCATATTAATGACCATAAAAACTGAAAGAGTTAAATGCGTTGATGGAATAACAACGGCTCACGGAAATCAAATTCTCCACATGCAGGCGGTTGTTGTAGGCACCTTTATAGTCCTGGGAGTGGACTTTCCTATATTTACTGGACTTACCCAGTGCTTAATTACACGTACCCGATTACAACAATACCAAACACTGATGCATTGTTTGTGTGTGTTGACTTTTCACTGGGGATATTCTTGTTTCCCATAATTAAATCTCAACCCTTAATGTTTTGAGCTGCGTCTGAGTAGCTTCAATTGATTTGCATTTGACAGAGCTTAAGTGGAACTTTAGTACAGTTCTGGGATTCGGCTCTGAAAAAGAGAAAATATATATAATTTATAAAATAAGACAGCTTTTAGGTTAAAAATTTGAATTGCATAATTTAGTTTAGCTTAAATTATGATAAATAATTTCTAGCCCTCTAAATATGGGTAGAGGGAACAATCAACAACCAAATCTACATGCGAAATTTTAGATTTAAAACTTATAAGCCAAGTGTGCAATATGTTTTGCGAATTCTTTTAATTCCGAGCTTAGTAGATCAACAGTGAAAAATTGTTTTCGAATTTAATACAAATTTTAGTACAGTTGCGTCAGTTAGTTAAAAGTTTTCGCCACAATTCTATGCACATTTGGTAATCCTAAACCTTGTGCAAAACCATTCACATCAATCAACTATAATGATCAGGCACATATGAAAAGTTTTTCCAACGCTATTATCAACTGTAAAATATCAAATAACGCACAGGATAACTGACAAAACCATAGCAAAATAATGGAAAAGTCGAAAGCATATTTTTATAATGATTTGGCAGTTTTCAGTATAAGAGCCTGGCCAACGGCAATTCTAAGCACACACTCATACACACATATGTGAAACGGACACAGGCATCAGATTACATTGTTGTGGCCAGGAGAAAAGTCCTCATGCTCCAGACACACGTGTTGCCCCGGACGATATCAATAAAAAAGCCGTCGCACGGCATTTGCGATAAAAAAAAGCACCGCAAAAATATGCGAATTTGACAAATTGACATACGTTTTGGCTTAGTGAGGAGCCAGGAATGGGGAAGAGGTCCTCGTCATGTGTCCTGTCATTAGAAATAATGGTGGATATGGCATCTCCATGAGCAGCTTAGGAATTGAGTTTCTTTGGTCAGACTCGGAGCGTGATTTTCAATTGATTGGTGCTTAGTAATAAAAAGTAAGGGAACCCTTTGATATATCCTGACAGCATTCCAGATTTCTGTCACTTCCCTTGACTTCCTTTCCTGACTTCACTTATCTCCTTCCAAATTGCTGCGTGTCCTTTGTTGTTTGCTCTGAATTATGTGCGAAATATTTGGCGATTTCGATTTCAGATTAATTCGTGGTCATGTGTCATGGTGACCTGAGCCATGGCATGATGTAATATACAAAAAAATATCACAACTTCCTGGTTAAGATGAAAATATTCTCATCATTCACTTGGGTAATAAAACTCGCAGGATTCTTTTACTAGTTTTATTATCAAACGTAATTAAAACATGACGAGCATTCGACAAATACAGCTGCCCAATGTGGAATGGGAATCGTTTCCTGCAAATGTTTTTAATCCTTTTTGCATAATTTTACACGAATTTTCATGGCAACGTCTCCAAAGGGAATATGCTGCATAAATGAAATAAACGTTTTACGACAGCAAAGAAACAAAAACAAGGACAAAAGTAAATCATAAAAAAATGAAATAAAAATATAGTAAAAAGCGCGCAAAAGAAAACAAACAATGAAAATTTGTTTTTATGACAGTCGTCGGCACTTTTTTTTTTTGTTTTCTTAGGATATTCGAGCACTGTCTGGCACAATTGTTTATATAAAAGGATAATTGTCGAAGGGTTGTGGAACAAAATGAATTACAACTTCATAAGCAATAAAATCATTAAATTTTTATTATCAGCGGAGCCCAGTTGGCAGCAAGAAGAAGAGCTGGCCAAGTGCTAGTCTCAAAAGAGGCTTAGCATTGTCCTCGATATTCTACCTTCAAGTAACTCTATTCTAAAGAGGACTACAGTGTGCTGCATAAATGAAAATCGTTTCATTTTAAATAAAATTATTATATTTTATTAAGCTTTCTTCCCTTTAATGTCTTGTTAAGTGCATTTAGAATTCGACTTGCTATTATTACTAAAATTTATATTTGTTTTAAGTACTACAACAATGCTGTAATTTATTTGGATTTGTTTATAAACTTTGCGCTTTAATGCCACTGCCAAAATAAGACGACAAACAAAATGATGTCCATTAACGAAGGAAAAGTCCAGGGTACTTTTGCTGTTGAGGGTTGTCCTGTTACTCCTGATTTTATTTGCTACAATTACTTGGCAACTAAATCCAAAGACGTTGCCATTTTTGTACTTCAACTTCTCTTTTTTTTCCTTATTCTGGTGAGGATAACAAATTATGCCACATCAGCAGCTAAAGCGATTCGAATGTATCCTTAACCTGGACAGTTTCGCCTGGCTGGCCTGTCACAGAATCTAAGAGTTCATCTGTCAGATGTCAACGAATTGGAGTGAGTTACAGTTTGGCTTTGGGATTGTCTTTAGCGTTTGCATTAACTAAATTAAGTGCTCGTTGTTGTCCTGTTAGTCCTGTTCGTTCTGTTCGTCCTGCTGTACCGCTTGGCTGATGCATAATTTGTTAATTTACCAATTGGATGTTTTTCTAGTTGATTTTCCTGGCTTCCTTGCCTTGACATGTATTCCATTTTGCCATGGTGAGTAAATTAGTTAAGCGGATTGAACTGTTTCAAGTTCCTTTGATTTGGGTTTGAATTCAAGATTGTGATGCTACGAATTATATTCCTGCTCATTCCTATCCTAGACTGTCTGTGCACCCTAAACATTTGCCTAACATTTGAAAACAAAATGCTAATTGCGAATTAATTGTGCACTGCAGCTAAAAACAACAAACTGCCAACAAGATGAGAGAGAGAGAGAGAGAGAAGGGAGAAACTCCCGTTTGGAAATGCCTAAAAAAAACAACAAACAAACAGACGGCATGGCCAACACTCAAAAGCCGTGCCATGAAAGCTTAGCAAAGAGCCAAATAAGCGTTAAATGTTGCAAAAATAACAAAAACCCAGAGCTCAGATCCTTTGCTCCTGCTCGTGTTTCCTGCTTATTGCCACTGTGGCATTAAACACTTGTGGCCGCACACATGTGGCCCACTGACTGAAAAGGAGAAAGAGCAAAAGGACAAGAACAAAAGAATATGAGGTTGAGACTGGAGACTGGAGACTGAGTCTGGGGATAAGGATGCGAATGTGGCCGAGTCTCTGGCAATGCAAACAAATTAGTCATCATTAGCGTTTGGCTGCAACAATCCATTCCGAATGTACTGAGGCAATGAGCTGGGGCAGATTTGCGTTAAATAAGCGCACTTAATGCGATTACAATAAAAACAAAAGCAGCAATAACAACAACAACAACTGTGCAAGTGAAATATCAAAAGCTTCCCTTGCAAATTGAAGTCAAAAGCGTAAAAGCGCATTTGCAACAATTATTAAAAACAAAACAGCAGATGGAAAATTGAAAAGAAGGCAAAGGAAAAAAGAAAAAAGAAAAACTTCCATCAGGCGTGGACAACTGACAAATGCAGCCTGAAAATTCACTTTGAACAGTTTGTGCATGAATGAATGTGCCTGAAACTCCGACTCTCAGGACTCTCACGGTCCATGCATGGACGCAGATGTGTTGACCAAATCTACGACCATAAAAGCCATGGCCAAAACAACTGGCATGAGGCTTTTTATACTACCGAGTGGCCATAAAAATTGACCACAAGGGGAGTATGAAAGGGTATTCCTCTAGACTCATTGATGCCAGAGATCAGGACTACGAAAGTAAATATGATATTTTTATGTATAGAATCTATGCAAGAAAAATATTTAATTTCAAGTTGCCGATCATTAAATACTCTTGAAAACTGTATTTATAATTGAGTTTGGTAAAATATAAATATAAATGGACTTAAATTAATGACAAATATGATATATTAATCCATTTTAAAACTAACTTACTAATCTAAACTTGATAAAAGTATTTTTTTAAAAAATTATGGATTAATTATATTTCATTTTTACGACTTTTGTCTTCATTTATACTGCAGAGTATCCTCTAGTCGTGCTGCTTCGTCTTTCATCTTTGCTAGTATGTCAAGCATAAAATTCTCGCTGGAAACCATACAAAAAAGCACATTCTCATTCACAATTTGAATGCAACTTTTGCTGTTGCATACGACACGGCGCTTTGACCAGGAAAATTCCTCAGTGATTCTGGCATGCGTGGTACAGTGGTAATTGCTTGTAATGAAAATATGGTACTGTAAAGTGCGACTTGTATAAAAATAAACAATATAAATGGCAGTCTTAACAAATACATGTGAAAGTAAATGTGAAAATATAGTTGACCATACTTTGTTTTAGTGTTTACTGTACCTGAAAAAACTTTTTGTGACTGCTGTGACCGTTGCTGGCATTTGGGTAGCACAGCTTTATTGGGGGCGACGACATGTGTTCACGCCTCGTTGGGCGCCATAATTATAACAAAAATGTTGCCAAGAGGGCAGAGAAAAGGGGCGAAAAGGAGCGAAGACGGGGGCGTGGAGAGTTCCATTGTCGGAAGTGGTTTTGCTTGTTTCTCGTACCGACAATGTCGCGGCGGTTTTGTTGTCTGTCTATTTGAAGTTGCGAGTTCACTAAATGGCAATTAATTGAGAAACAGCTGGGATTTGGGATCTTCTAGAGAATCCGCGTAACACCCACACTTGTACACCTCTATGGAGTATAAGCAGCCACATCATTCGGGGATTATTACACTTTGCGTTTAACTAATTGTATGACATAACATTGCCAGTGTGGACCAGAAAACCCGCCCGAGTTTTCCTCCTTGCATTCACCCTTTACAACAGCAGCAAGCATTAAAATCAATTTGAGTCTGACAAAAGCCCAACTCGACGTAATCACCATGACGAACCTGACGAGCCTCACACACTTCCAGGCTGACTCCTGGCATCAGCTGCATTCACTCACTGACGCACATGTCAAATGTCACAAAGCGCATTCATAACGCGAAAAAATTAGCCGCAACCGGGTAAGAAAAATTGCCCAATCAGCGAACTCAAACCGAACCGAGTACAGACCCAACTTGGCTGAGAGAAGACCCTTTGGTCGTCAAGCAGCTGTCATAATGATGGACAAAGTGCATCAGCAGATACCACACACAGTGATAGAGGCTCTGTGTGTGTGTGTGTGTGTGTGTGACAAAATGCTGACAACTTTTGTGGCGGGTGGCGCGGGCATAAATTACAAAAAGCAATTACAACGCCAAAAACACACACTCAGTACTAATCATGTGAGTGTGTGTCGTGGTGGTGTGGCAAGCACAGCTGTGCGCCATCTAGTGTTCAAAATTGCACTAATTGCGCACAATTTGTGCCAAGTGAAGTCCCAGTCAGCGGCCACAACACGATCTGTGCCCAGAGTAGCGGTCATTAGCCCGTGTGCCGGGCAGTTAAAATGCCTTTATGAGTTATTGTCAAAGTATCTCAAGGGACACAACACAAAGGTCCACAAGAGGACCACGGATCCACGCCTTTTATCACCTCCATGCTTACTGGCGAGATGGCCAACCGGCGGACGAGCCGGCTTAATTACCATGAAAATTTATTGGCCAAAATAGGCGTTGAGCATTTTTAATGCCGTTGAGACCATCAACTTGAATGGAGTTAACAATTAAAATTAATTACATGCAAAGGCAATCAAAAATTATTATTATAAATGTATCAACATTTACATATGAGTAAGGTTTATTTTCTCTTCTTATACCCTGTACAAATTGGATGTAGGTAAAAGGGTGTTATACCTTTATAATATAAATTTATAAAAATTTTCATATGAGTAAGGTTTCTGTTTGCTTTTCATACCCTGTACCCATTGGATGTGGGTAAAAGGGTGTTATAGCTTTAAGGAAATTTATGTTACAGGGGTAATAGATTGAAGGAATAATCTGACTAGATTTTAGATAAAAATGGAGTAGTATATTAGCTGTTTTATTTTATATTTCAATAAATCTCTATAAATCATATGGGTCAACCTATCGTTGATTTTGAAATTAATTTAGTTAAATATCGGAAAATAAATTACGATCGGAGTAAAAGAAGGAGCTATTGAAGAATAATTACCATAAAAAAAAACGAATTTCATATATGAGTTTGATTTTAAAAGTACACAGTATGTATAAAGTATAGATCTACGTTCTTTTCTTAAAAAAATGCAATTTATCTAGCCTACGAAACGTTAAGCATGTCTTAAAGACATTGATTGTCAATGCAATTCAAATTATTTTCATTTGATTTAAATAAATGTACTCACAGAAATTACGATAATGTCTTCCGCGGTTGGGGTTATATGTTGAATTACAGAAATTACATAAATTATATAATTTAATTTATATTTACGAGCTAACATTGAATCAATTCTGCCCTTTGCATATGTGAGGCTATGTCGACGTCGCAGCTGTCACGCGCGCTGCTCTTGTTGTTGTAAGTTGCGTTCTATGCTTTTTGTCGTTGTACAACCTTTTTTGTTTTTTTTTTTTTGCAAAACACAAACTGTGAGAGAGCGTGAGCGCCGTCGCTCTCAGGTTTGCTCAACAGTTGTTTGTGTTAACAGTGCGCTGTTAACCAACAGCTGAACAGATAGACAGTAACAGAACACAAATAAATACAAACTGTTAAAGGTTTAATGTTATGCAGTTAGCGGTTAAATTTCGTATGCAAAAAATTGAAAAAGTTACAAAATGTAGAAGTCAACTATATTGGGAATGAGCGACTAGAAGATGCCACTTAAATAGAAACGAGTAAATGTCAATTTTAAATGATCGCTGATGTCTTTATTTGTTAATTATTATACCATTAATATTAAGTTTGTATTAATGTATGAAGAAACAGATCTCAGAGATGGTTAGAACTAGAAGCACCAAATTTGGTATGTAGACTCCTTAATTATGCAGGCAGATCAAAATTATTTTGAATTTTTACTCCTCCACCAATCGAAA
Source organism: Drosophila innubila (assembly GCF_004354385.1). Lineage (NCBI taxonomy): Eukaryota > Metazoa > Arthropoda > Insecta > Diptera > Drosophilidae > Drosophila > Drosophila innubila. Next base: position 19,955,313 of record NW_022995376.1, on the reverse strand, counting down.
ATGTAAATTATTAGATTAATTTTACAGGTATAGCCTATAGTTGTAGCACATTTCCCAACATCCTTACATAGTATGTATGTATAATATTACATATAAGGCAGCTCAGAAATAAACAGTTAAAAAATAAAAACTTTTTTGGTTTTATTTTAATTGTTTTAAGAGCGAAAATGGAGTCAAGATCTGAACTATTCAATTTCTAAACTCTGCAAACAAATTAAACTCTGGGAATTGGTGGGTGAGGGGTGGTCAGCTAGCATTGCAACCTTACCTCTTCACACTCCTGGCAATGTCGTCTGCCTGGCACGACAACAATTAACGGCATTCCGATGTGTCTGGCCGGTTGCAGACTGACGGGAAATTTCAAAAATTTCAATTCACAAAATTGAGAGGAATGCGCCCATTCACATGTACTAGATATGTACATATGTATGTGTACTCGTATGTCCTTTTGTCGGCATTTCGCCGTCTGTTTGTCTGTCTGTCTATGCAGGTGTGCAACTGTGCATGTCCTGCCTTCCGGCCAACTGTCTACTTGGTGGCAGTAGGAGACCCTGACACCTTCCCAGTTACCAACAAGTGTCAAGCCATACATACAGTTGATCCATTTCAAACAATTAAATTGTCTTGTGTCTGGAGATAACTGGAAGATCAACTCTTGGGAGAGCCTTTGTCATAGAATAGAGTCTACTGATTAGTCTGTACTTAATTATTTGAAAAATAATTTGAAAAATACAGAATATAAAGTGTATACCATAATAAGCTATAGAATAAGGTAATAAACGGTATTCTAGTTAAAAAAAATCAAGTCATAGATACTGTCTTAATGTTCCTCAAATAATCTGTTAAGAAATACATTGTTTCTGATATTACTTTTATTGTGTCATGTGCCATGTTTTATTATTATTATTTTTAAAGATAAAGTACTAGGAGACATCAATTTCATAAGCCCGGCTACAGAAGGGTACCCCAAAATTTATAATACAAATTTGTTGTAATTTTATCGTAATAAATAAATTTAATAAATATCACAATTTTTTTAAACATGCAAGTTCAATTGGTTGAACTTTACGAAATCTCAGTACCATACAGCAATTTAGTTTTATCTTATTCAATATATTTCGTATCGAGCAGGCACGAAATTTTAGCTTTATTTACCAAATAAAATCTCAATGAACCAATGAGAGACCTTTAAACACCATCAAGAGTTTCAGTGGCGTTGATTTGATTTATAAAATATTTTTGAAAAAAGTTAAAAATACTATATATCTCGTGCAATTAAAAATCTTTAGCATGTTTTTTTTTCTAAATTTCGGTAATCAGTTACTTGAAAGTTCTAATTCGATATTCATGTAAAACTAGTTCATACAGCTGGATTTGCAATGCGAAGAGATTCATTGTAAAGAATACTTGAAAACAACATCTGACTGTGATACATCAAATGAAGAGAAGAGAGCACCGGATACTCAACGGGTGTTTTCAATTCTCATTGTCATCCACATCGTACACATGCTGGAACACCTTGGTGAAGCACCTTCGCATGGCTTTCATGATTTAAGAGTAAAGCATGATGCATCAACATCCATCAGCACTTTCGGATCATCAACGAGGACACATCAGCTAGGAGTAACAACAACAACAACAACAACAACAATAGCATGATGGCCGATGCCAAAATCATGGAGAGCATTGCAATTACAATAATGCATGTAGAGGACAACATAGTAATCCAGGCTGAAGTACCCAAGTGTCGGTGACGTGGCCATTGCCGTTGCCAACACATCATGCAATGAAACAATAAATGAAGCGAGCGTCATTGACGTTGACTGACCAGACGGAATAGCCAGGACACACAGGATACACAGGACACCCAGGACAGACTTTATAGCATACAGAAAGGGGGAGACTCGCAATGTTGCACTCGAAAAAACCTAAAAAAAAAATAAATAAATACACTACATCCTAAGTAACTTAGTTAAAAATTGTAATGCTGAACAATTTCACAGTACAATTTCGATGTAATGAAAGTTGTCATGAAAAAACTTTTATGTCATATTATTTTTTAAGTTGAGCATTTTACGAGAGAAACGAACCACATTACATTTTGTTTTCTTTTATATATAAATGTATAAAATGTTGTCGTGTAATTCAGTACACCTTACAATGCTTAAAGAATTATTATATAAAACAGGCCCACTGCCGATTTGGGCAAATTCAAACTCTGGAATGAATCTTAGAAAATAATGAAGAAAACCTTGGGCTTATTTCAATTAGCACCATCAATAAAAAATTTTAATGTTATAGGTTATACAAATAAAATAGAGATATATGTTTGTAAAAAAAAGAAGAAGAATCGATATCGAAGGCAGTACAGACAAAAAAATATTAATAAAGCGAGTGATAGATTCAAAGTGATAGACAGATAGAGAGCGAGATATTATGATGTAGACTCTACAATGTAGAGCAATGGAAACAGATAGATGGCAAAATATAAAATAGCAAAAGATCAGTGTCCGAGAGACATAGACTATACAAGAAATATAACTTAGTTTTTGTTAAATAATAATGTAGTCCATTTTTATACCGAGTCCATTAAAAATGGGAAAAAAAAGGTATAACGTGTTTTTAGTTAATTATGATATTCATTTTACATTGAAATTTATTTCGAAATAATTAGTTAACTTGTTATTAATCAATGGGTATATCCAATATCTAAAAACAGACCAACTTCTAAAATTAAGAACATTATTTTAAGACCAAATTACTAAAACTAAGATTATTAATCCAAAAAATCTTAAAATCTTAATATAAGAATCAAAATCTTGAGTTTTTAGGAAAGTATAGATATGTACTATTTCGTATCAAACAAATGGTTGCCCCGTGGTGCTATGGTTAGAGAGACCGGTTAGTTGTGAAGCAGTAGGTGGCGTTCGAATCACAAATTAAAATAACATTTATAAGATAACTAAGGCAGAATCAAATGTACATAAATCAAAATTTAAAAAAAAAAAATTTTTATTGTTTTTATTTTTTGATTTTAATTTTAAATTTATTCTTAAAATAAGAGCTTGGTCTTATTTGAAATGTTCTTAAAACCAAGATGTGCTCTCTTAATTTAAGAATTTTATGTTCTCGACGCACTTTTTAGACCAAAAATCTTAGCTCTGACCCCAAAATCTTTATTTCAGAACATTTTTTTTATCAGTGTATGTTAATAATGCAAAGTTGAAAAGTTTATATTACAAAAGAAGTGGGAAAGGCTATAGTCGAGATCCGACCATAGGATACCCGTAACTACTACTACCTTATAAAACTACTGCATACTTTTAGGTGATTTTAGGTGATCAAAATAATAACTTTATTAATAACTTTGGTTAGCTATTTCTTCCGTTCTACTTGTCCGATCTTGCTGCGGTTAGGTGATATTATAGACAATATTAATAGATAACGGTAATTACCATAAAAACTATATTGTCTTAAAAACTGTGGGTGAGGTGGTTTTTCGCGATTTGCGGGGCCGAAAGGGGGCGTGTCAAAAATTTAAAACAAACTTGACCTGCTCCAACGCATTTGGAGTCTGTGGGTGAAAGTTTGGTACCTCTATCTCTTATAGTCTCTGAGATCTAGGCGATCACACAGACGGACAGACGGACATGGCTATATCGACTTGGCTGCTGATGCTGATCAAGAATTTATACTTTATGGCGTCAGCGATGCCACCTTCTCCCTGTTACATAAACTCCAACGAACCCAATATACCCTTTACTTATTTTTTAAGAAACGGGTATACGATACTAAGCAATAAGTATTAAAGTTAGTTATTGTAATTATCCAACTATGTTAAAACAATTAACAATATGTGAACAATTTCTCAAAGTGCACATAATTTTTGCTCAGTGCAGAATGCATAATGCAGTCGTCAGGTGCCCAGGACGGCAGTTGGCAATGAAGTGGGCCATGGACCGTGTCTTTTGGTCAGTGATTACACGTCATCATAAACAACAACATAAATGCCAGTACTGGCTAAGTTATAAATGCCAGGCTAAGGTGATATATGGTCCAACTACCAACAACAACCGGAGTAATAACGGTTAGATCAGGATGTGTAAATATCTGGACTGAAGATGTGGCTCATGTGGCCTGCAGATTTATGTGGCAGGACTTTAGTTTTAATTTAGCAAAGAAGCCAAATTATTAAGACAGGCTCGTAAGCGCTTTTCCTGCTGTGCAAACAAATACACAAATACACACCACACACACACACACGCACACACCTGCAATCCTGTGCTGTGCTTTGTCGTAACTGTACGGAGACAGCTACAAGAACAACGTGCAATGTGCAACATGCAACGTAGGACGACATCAAGGACGTCGAGGACGACAAAGTCAATAAATTTTGTGGCACTGGATTGGCCAACGAGCTGCACTTATTTAGCCAGGCTATATCCACTCTGTGAACCACTCCATCTCCATCTCAGATCTGCCTCCGCTGCTGTTGCACCTGCATCTGCCTCCCCTTTCCACCCACTCCATTCTCAATTCTCAGTCTCAGTAGCTACTTCCCTCATTGTCCCAGGTGTCTATTTTAGTTGCTTTTAACTTTGTTATGGCCAGGACGTCTTACAAGCTTTTAAGCATAATGTCCTGCTTCTGCTGCTGATGCCTTGCCCCGGACAACTAGTCCAAGATGTGGTTAGGTTAGATAAGTTACATCAGTCTGTATCCGAGACACTGCTCAGATTTTGTGACCCACAAGAATACTTAAATATAGCATGACTTAAATAAGGTAAATATAATTTTACAGAATGGCAGATTCGAAGATACGAAAATAAAGGTATTATAGTATTCCACATAAAAACGTCTACACGAGGTAAAGTCTAGTGACGAAAGCATATTCCAGTCCCAAAATTATGATATCCAATTTTGTGACGAAAAAAAATAAAGTTTAACATAAAATTTTAAATAATAATTTAAATTAATAAAAAAAAAAAACACGAAAATTGGCATTCTGCTGTCCTCAAAAGGGTGAGCTACCACGAACATAATAATTACTTTTGCGAGTGCCGAATGTCAATTATCGTGTTTTATTTTGTTGTTTGTTTATTTGTTTACATTTATTTGTTGAAAAAATTTTTCTTTAATAATAAAGAGAAAAGGTCCACCCTGATGGCTTCGCTCTCGGTGAGGTGCGGCTACAGTCGAGCAA